>NC_056522.1:266750430-267050430 GCF_019175285.1 Sceloporus undulatus
ATAAAAGCAACCCTGCTGCTTTCTCTACCACAGGAACATCCTTTATGAAAAATTATGTGCATACCATAAACTGCTAAAAAGACAAATAAATGAATCTCAGAGCAAATCAGAACTGGACTCTACCTAGAAGCCAAGATGACTAAACTGATGTTCTGTACTGTGGCCATATCATGAAAAGACATGACTCCTTAGAAAAGACAATCATACTCTTTAAGGTAGAAAGCAGTAAAAAAAGAGGAAGACCACATTCCAGATGGATAGACTCAAACAAGAAAGCCACAGCCCTGAGTCTGCAAGACCTAAATGGGGCGGTGGATGATTGGGTGACTTAGAGGTCTCTCATTCATAGGATCACCATAAGTTGAAGTCAGGGTGACTAAGCAAAGGATGACAAGACGCCGCAAAATATAGGACATTAGCAAATACAAGCTATAAACACTAATATAAATATAAATCCATTTCATATGGTTTATTTACAGTTATATTACATATGCTCTATTTTATTGTGTACTCAAATATATTTTTCTTAATTAAATTAAAAAAAATTTTGTTGGCTTGCAATATACTTACAGAACTCAGAGCAAAAAAATATGTCGAATTGTACTTTATTTGCAAACAAACAAAAACTCTTGACTAAATCTACATTTAAATTACAGTGGGCTTTTGCTATCAACTTGGGTTGGGTTCCAGGACCCCCTGTGAGTTCCAAAATCTGTGGATGTTCAAATCATATTTACTACAATGTCATAATAAAATGGTGTCCCTGATATAAAACAGCAAAATCAAGGTTTGTTTTTGGAAATGTATATTTTGGGAATATTTTCAAGTCGTGGATGGTTGAATCCATGGATATATAATCTGTGGATATGGGGTGCCAACTGTATTACATTCATTTGTAGTTTTCCTGTTTGGTCTCTCACCCCTCCTGCATCTTCGTCAACCCAAATCACACACTTCCCCATCTTCTCCTTGGTTCTATTGATCTGCTTCAAACACCCAGATCCTCTTTTCCTTTCCACACCTCCTCTGCCAAACAAAAACCACCACATGGTTAGTAACAGTCTTCTCTACAGCCCTTTGCAGAAGCTGGGGCAGTAATAAATCTGTTGAGCTAGAGGCACCAGATGACACAAGTACAGATTTTATGGCTCAAAATAGAGGAAGGTTTGCAATTCCTGCAGGACCCTTGAACTCAAGGCAGACATGTAGGATATGCCCAGGAAATGATGACTTGTATTCACCCTGACTTGATGGCAGTTAACAACAAAAAGATGGACAGCTCCTTCACATCCTTTTCTATAAGGGCAAATTATAATTTATAGTCAGCATATGATGAATACATAGGAGAAAATGTCTAGTTTGGTGGAGTACCAGAACTCTGTGACAAAGAAGGGTAAATGTCTCCCAAAACTACAGTTCCCTGAATTCCATAGTATTGAGCAATGGCCATTAAGGTGATTTCAACTTGGATCATTTCTGTAGTCTGGACGCAGCCTAAGTAAATTCATGTGAAAATTACAGAGAAATTTCTATTCTTGTCTTTCCTTTCTTCTGCAGTGACTTATAACAGTATTAAGATACCACCATTAGTCTGTTACAAGACACTGTTTGGTGCAGTAGTTAAAGCATGAACCATGAATGTGCTGTGTTTGTGTCTAGCTCAGCCATGATCCTGCAGTGTAGTTCTCGCCTCTATCTACAACAGAGGATTGGTCATGCTGGTCAATTGTGAAATTTGTTGTTATAATTTAAAGGATTGAGATAATCTATATAGTGTATGTAAATGGTAAGCTTGGTCTTAATGTGAGATTTTCAAAAGTGTACAAGGGGAGTAGAAAGAGATACTTCTTTTGCTACACATCTATTCATTCAGAAAACAAATGGAAAAGTACGAGCAGTTCTCAAAGAGCAGGAAGCATGGACTTTTGCCTACTGTTTGATTTGAGTGCCAAATTATTGGTGCAAAATAAACCACTGAAGAGAACCTAATGCAACAGATTCATGGAGTAAGGAGCTAAAAAATACACTGGATAATTAGTATAAAACAGTTCAATTCCTTCTGAGTATAGTAATTTACAAAAGTGCTTTTTTGTTTTTTGTTTTGTTTTGTTTTTTGATCAAGAGAGAGCAGAACACAGGGAATGCCCTTATGCTATACCAGATTGTTTATTTATCTAGTCCGGTATTGTGCTGTCCCATGTTTCAGACAAGGATCTTTCAGATCCTACCAGGAGGGTAGAATTCAGAGACATAGCTATGTTGGGCGCTTTACAGACCGCCAAAAAGGGCGCTCTGTCGGCGCCAGTGTTTGCTGTGTGAAGGAGCTGCAGCGGGGCAAACTGCGCCGTTCCTCCGTGCGCACTTGCGGCATCATAATGGCGCACTTGAGGCATCATAATGGTGCTGAGACGTGCGGACGCTAAGCGTCCGCTACGTCAAAATGGTGGTGCCCATGTAGAATGGGCACTGCCATTTTGTACGTGCTCAGCACGTACTAGGGCAGGGGTAGGCAATCTTTTTGAGCCGGGGGCCGGGTTGCTGTCCCTCAGACAACTGGGGGGGCGAAGCCAAAAAACAAATAATTAAATAATTTTTTAAAAATTAAATAAACAAATAAACCGGGACAAATGTAGGACAAAATTTTCAAATGGAGGACACTTTTATTAAAAAGTGGAGGACACGCGAAAAAAATCGCTGATTTTTTAAAAAATGTTAAGATAAATGCATGTTTCTGAGGCTTCTATAGACAATTGCCCCACCATGCCCCTCGCGCGAGAGGCCAAAGGCCCCGGCGGCAATCGGCGGCAGGACTGGGCTGGGGCCGGTCCCAAGGCCTTGCCGGGCTGCATCCGGCCCGCGGGCCGCAGGTTGCCTACCCTTGGTTTACAGGAACCAAGTAGAGCAAGTGAGGACAGAGGTTCTTGGAGATGTCTCATTCACAGGGTTTCCATGGGTCAAAATGGAACTGAAGATGGTTAACAATAACAACAAAAATTTTACTTGGAAACTGGTAGGTACTCAGTTAGAGAGAACAGACTGTAACCTCTCTCCTTGTCTTGCTCAAAAGTGTGTCACTTAGCTAGCTAATCAGCTATGCCATCTTCCAGGATATTCCATAACCTCCCAAGTTTTCTGTTCCCAGACGATAGCATTGGTGGTCATTCAATGTGCTTAGTTCTCACTGGGCTGTTTTCAGGAGTTCTTCCTTAGGGCTCCCTTGATAAATATGTTATTTGATACTTCTGTAAATCTTGAGATTCCCTTGAATGCTCCTCTTCCTTGTTTTGTAGTTGCTCCATTTGACTCCATTCCATTTTGGTAATTCACTGTTAAAGTGGTGATGATAATGGTGGAGAGGAGATGAATCTAAACTACTTGAGCTTTTTATTATTATATCTTTATTTCTGATATCTTTCTAAAAACACACACATATATATTTCTAAACATATAATATATGTACATCTAAACATGAAATATGTCAGATAACCAAATAAAACTCAACATACAATCCAACTTCTAAAACAGCTTACGTATCACAAAACGTAATTGACTTCCTGAGTCCTGTTGGGGTTAGTATATAATATCTTATATCCATCTCTTCTATACTTAAGTCCAATATCCTCAATATCATTTATTTTTCCTTTCTTCACTTTATCTTCCTTAAGTGGAATTTTATCTCCTCTAGCTTCTAAGTGCTATACCTGATTAACAATCAAATCTGACTACCTTATATTGCCATCATCACCCCTTCTTGTTCATTTTCTTTTAAAAAATAATAATCAAGGGCTCTCATTCTTTTTTCTGCTTTCCCCATGATCCTCCTCTCTATAATATTATAAGTTTATCTGCCATCATACAGTCTAATTATTTGAATAACCAATCTGTACTCTCTGGGCACTTTTTCTTTTTCCGCTTAGCCATGTAAACTATTGGAGCAGCTGTAGCTGTATAAAAAAGAAGTTTAGAGTTTTCCCTTTCTAATACTTCGTTTGAACACATTCCTAACAAGTAATATTTTGGGTCCATTCTTTCTTGGCATGTTAAGATTTCTATCACCAAATTATGTATCTCCCTCCAGAATTGTTTTGCAAATATGAATATTTGCAGTTCCACCACATATGAATGCCATCTTCTTTTTGGCACTTCCAGCATTTGTTACTTATTTCTTTCTGCATTTTAGCTAATTTTTCTGGAGTTAAGCTACATTTTGTGAAAATTTTCTCTGAGATAACTCAGAGTATATCTTATTCTTTCTTCCAGGATTTCTCCCATTATCTAAATTAATATTTTGTTTAAGATCCTGGGCCCACTTTATCATATTTTCTTTAATACTTTCATCTTCCATTTCTAACCTTAAAAGAAAGGTGTAAAATTGAGATATCTTGGACTTATTATCTACAAATTAAGATCTTTTCGAATTCTTGGTCAGTTTTTCCAATACCTATTGTATTCCTGTCTTTAATAAGCCTCTCCCTCACTTGTCTATATAGAAAGCAACCACATTAGAGACTTTTTATTGTCAGTTCTTCTTGTGTCTGAAATTTCAATTTTCCTGTATTTAAAGGGTGTCTCATTCATTATGATTGCAATACTTTGGAATAAAAACAATATCTTAAAGAAGGATGTTCATCTTAATAGCAGTGATTTTTCTCAACCATGACACTTTCACTTTATTCCATCTATTTAAACCTTCCTTAATTTTCTGCCATTTTTTAGAATAATTATTTTTTAAAAGGTTGACATTTTTAGTTGTTGTTTCCATACCCAGGAATTTAACTTCCTTTCTAATCTGGTGCCCAAGAGGTTATAAAGGAACTAGAACATTCTGGGGAAGTTTCAGGCCTATATGTTAATAGAGATAAAACATCAGTTCTGTCGATGAACTTCTCAAGTTTGAAAAATACAGACTTGGAAAAAAGATCTGGTTTCAGATTATAAACTACTTGAGCTTTTAATTTGAAATGGACAATTTAAAATTTGGCTCGGCACACTATGAAATGTCATGTTCTCCTGGCATTTATGCAGTAGAAAGACAAAACAAGAAAATTAGAAGATAATCTGAGCCTAGATAAGTACCACAAATCAGAGAGGCTGTGGTTGTACCTCCACAAGTTTTCACCATTTCTGCCAGAGATGGGAATCATCAGTGGTCCATCCTCCTTCAACTCTTATTTTTAGCAGACTAAGTAAATATGTTTAGCTCAAAGATGAGTATTGCTGGCATGGTCAATTGATTAATGGGATTTTGAATAATTAACAGTTACTTGCTATTATGCTTGCAATGTGTAAATGTAATGAATAAGTGGAGGTGTAGTAATGCAGAATGGACTGTTTTTCTAAAATCTCAGTGCAGTACACACAGGGCAGGGTAAATACATCAGGAAGTAGCAGTATTTATTGATGGCTAACAAATGTTGCTGTTATTGTGTGCCTTCATATTGTTTCTGACTCATGGTGAACCGGTCATAGGATTTTCGTGGCAAGATTTATTCAGAAGAAGTTTGCCTTTCTCTTTCTCTAAGGCTGAGAGAGTGTGACATGCCCGAAGTCACTCAGTGGGTTTCCATGGCCAAACAAGAATTAGAACCCTGGTTTCCCAGAGCCCCACTCCAATATTCAAATCACTGTTTCCCAAACAACCAATATTTCTATTGTCCTGACTATTATGGTACCAGTTGTAACATTTTATCCCCTGTCTCAAGTAAGGGTCTCGACAGAATGCCGCAAAAGGGTGGGCTGGAGCCGCTCATTTTTTGCTCCCAAGGGAGCCCAAAGCAGCCAAACTGCACAGGCTCCCTCCACACCAAAAAGAACCCACTAAAAGCGGGGGGGGGGGGGGGGGGTTGGCGCACGCGGGTGCTGCCATCAGTCCACCATTAGTGCACTGTGCCGTGTCAATGATGCAAGTGCGGCATCAAATGTATGGATGCAGCACCATGCTTGCCTCATCATGGCGGCCCCCATGAGGAACGGGAAGCCACCATGATGGCAGCGTCCGTACGGACTAGGGTTTGGGAGCAGGCAGTTGATGTGCACTCCCGAACCCTAGCATCAGCGCTGGCATGCCGCTTCCCACCCATCTGTCTTGGGTCTAAGTTTCCTTTTAATTGTGACCCTTCCTTCCTTCGTTATACAGTAGTACTGTAGCACATCAGTGAAATGGCACTTGTGTACTATAACAAAAAAAGAAAAATAAAGGTGAAATTCTGCCCTTCAGACCATAGGCTCACCTCAGCAAACCATGCCCCTTTTAAAAAAGACAAAACATAACTTCTAGATCCCCAGTATTGATCCTAGAAATAGCTACAAACATTCCCCAAAAAGAATGGAACAAGTAGCCATGGAGGCAACAAGAACCCCCAGCATCAAGCAAAAGTCCAAGAAGCTGTATAGCAAGAATTCACGATTCTTTAGAGCTCTCTGGAAAAGCCCACCTTCAGTTACCAGAATTCACAGTTAAATATTTCTGCAGAGGCTCATGGAGTTATTAGTATTATCTTTATGAAGCAACTAGATAAGAAAGCACTGTATACAGATTAAAAAGCATTACAGCCTCTGCTCATAGACTTACAGTCTAACAGATAGAACACATAAAGCAATAGGGAGGAAAGAGGAAAACAAGCCAACATGGGTACCAGTTCTTACAGTGGCACATTGATCTTATAATGCCCAGCTGGTATGAAAAAAGGTCCAGGAGTGGAGGAGGAGTCAAATCATAGCTGGTCTTTCACTTGAACTGATGGAATGAACCTCATTGGTTCATATCACCTTCATTTCAGCTGATCCAAGTGACTGATGAATGACTACTGAACAAGAGGAGAAATGAAGTGGCAGCTGTTTTCTCAGCCAGTAAGGAGTGGCTCTATTCTTCCATCTTTTCCTTTGCTGCATTATGGGTGCCAAATTGCAAAATTTCTATTAATTTAAGGGTTTGGGACACAAGGATCCCTCACTACACTTTTCCCCACCCTCTTTCCTCTGTTACTATTCTGCTAATGCCATATATTGCAGGAGTGTGGAACATGTTCCCCAGATGTTTGACTCTCCTGACAGCAACTCATTGTAGCATTCAAAACAGTTTGTTGTTGTTACTCATTACAGTGGCGGAGAAAAGTAACTTTCTATTACAAGTTGTAAAAAAAAGTACTTTATAAACAATAAACAGCTGCCTTGCAGCTTATTTAAAAGCTTGGGGGGGGGGGGGCAGAAAAGGGGCAGTCATTTTAGTCTGAAGATGTTGAAGGCCAAAAGTCAACTTTGGGCCACACTTTGCCCACAGTTGTGTTACACCCATAAAATAACTTCATTTTCACTCATTACATTTGAAATCTTCACTTAGGATGCATCTGCATTGTAGAAATAATGCAGTTTGACACCACTTTAATTGTCATGGCTCCATCCTACAGAATCTTGGGATTTGTAGTTTTGTGACATATCAGCACTCTGGCAGAGAAGGCTAAAGACCTTGTAAAACTACAGATCTCAGGATTCCATAGGATGGAGCTACAGGACTTGTCAAGCAGTGTCAAACTGCATTATTTCTACAGTGTAGATGCACCCTTACTTTGGCCCTCAGGCATAGTTATTAAAATCACTATCGAGGGAAGATGAATGCTGTAATTCAACAGTATTTTGGGGGATCATGAAGTGTCCACCTGTAACATGTTGCACCTGCATTTCTCCCTTTAGTTACCCCCCCCTTTTTTGTTGTTGTTGTTGAAAATGAACTGTGAACCATTACTGTGTCATTTCATTCCACCAGCTAGGACTGGGTGGTGCCTGATCTCTGTTGAATTATGTAGTAAATAACATTCTGACCTTGGGCTAAAGTTCTCCACAAGCTCTCATGTAGAGTTTTGGCTTGTTTGTTAGTGGTCAGGATGCATTTAAAGACATGGACCCCAAACCAATTTTACACCCTGCCAGTTTGAGTTTGCTTCTCCTGTTGTGGTTTAATTTGTAGCCAAGAGGGCACAGAATCATTGGAACAGACCCACAGTATATTCATATAATTAGTAGAAGCATCTTGTACAAAATGCAGAGTAGCTGATAAAAATGTGTATAGCATGCAAGTGTATGTGTGCACACACACACTATCCTTGGGCAAAGTCCAGCCAAAGTTAAAATGTAGGTTTGTGTTGCCTTGTCAGTGCTGTCACACATACACTTGTGCCTCTCTGTTTCACACATTTATATGACGTGTTATCTAAATTCAAGGGGAGCGGGGAGGAAGCAGCTGAGATAATATGTTGTCATTGCCTTTACTAATAGAACAAAATGCTTCCTATCTTTTCCCATCTGCATATGGGGTCAGTGGTGCAGATAGGGCCCAGGGATTGGTTACAATCTAGAGAAATCACAAAGCAGATGGATATTGAGCAGATAAGCATTAATCTGCCCTGAGAGAGGATTAATCAAGTGAAAGATGGCTCTCTCTGTGTGTGTATGTGCACGTGTGCATATGCATGTGTACATGCTTAAGTGTGTATGGACATATGTGGGTGGAGGAGTTGATAGTGGGCAGCTGGTTCTCCGGTCATTGCTCCAAATCTTGATTTTGTAGCCCTTGTTTTTGCACTGTGATTAGAAAGACTTTGGCTAACAGTTTGGTCATCTATGTTCCACTGACCATCATATGCCTGGCAAATGTTATAGTATTGTTGTTGTTTACAAATTTTACTATTATTCTGCTTGTAAAATGATTTTTAAAAGTCCATGTTCACATCCCTCACTCTCTCTAGTGAACCAAACCTGCCTGTTCCTCCTTCCTCCCTGCTTTTGCTCCTAAGAAAGGTTTCTCTTTGATTTGCAAGTCAATGTTTTTCCTTCATCAAGATAAACACTGTGCTTGCGGAGCTCAGCAAGTCTAGCACACATTTATCTGTGTCACAGTGTTTGCTGGCATTCATTAATAATTATTTAATAATATTAATAATTTTTATTTATATTTCCCTCCTCTCCCTGTGGATCGAGGCGGGATTGCAGCAATAAAACAATTCCATATAAAATACAATCGTTAAAACAATGACATTTCTATTAATTCACTAAAATAACGGATCATCAACTAACATTCACACTTACATTCATACAATCAGGTCAGAAGTATTTAAGATCTTTTATAAAAGATCAGGTGGGTAGGCCCGCCGGAAGAGATCTGTCTTTAGTGCCTGCTTGAAGGCATCTAAGGTGGTGATAAGATGGATCTCCTCTGGCAGGCTGTTCCACAATCTGGAGGCCATGGTGGTTAATGTTCTGTAAGGCGTTCTTGTTTGCTTGGTTTCTGAGTACTTCAATAGGTTCTTTCCAGAGGTTCT
This sequence comes from Sceloporus undulatus, assembly GCF_019175285.1. Classification (NCBI taxonomy): domain Eukaryota; kingdom Metazoa; phylum Chordata; class Lepidosauria; order Squamata; family Phrynosomatidae; genus Sceloporus; species Sceloporus undulatus. The sequence goes on from NC_056522.1 coordinate 266,759,745, forward strand.
GAGAGTGCTGGGCGGATTGTGTAAGGAGAGGTGTTCACTCAAGTAACTTGGGTCCAAGCCATGAAGGGCTTTAAAGGTAATAACCAACACTTTGTATTGCGCCCGGAAGCTAATCGGAAACCAATGAAGGGATTATGTGGTCTGATCTAGGTTTTCTAGTGACCAGTCTGGCTGCCGTGTTTTGAACCAGTTGAAGCTTCCAGACTTGGTACAAAGGCAGCCCCATATAGAGTGCATTACAGAAGTCTAAATGAGAAATTACCAGTGCATGTACCACTGCTTCAAGGTCCTTTCGGTCCAGGTAGGGGTGCAGTTGGCATATCAACCGAAGCTGGTACCAAGCACTCCTGGCCATAATAATAATAATAATAATAATAATAATAATGATGATGATGATGATGATGATGATGATAATAATGATAATAATATTTATTTGTATACCGCTCTTCTAATGAATTAATCAAAGCGGTTTACAGCAATTCACAAACAATAACATAATACAGCATATCTCAAAAACATCATAACATCAATGGCAATACATCTCAATACAAAGGCAACAATATAATTCTCAGTGCATATCACAAAACAGCCAATATTACATAACAACAATAACAATATCCAAACAGCAATTAGCCCTCCAACCCCCAGAGTTACCACAAAAACAAAAGACTCCAGATTGCCCAGATGGTATCAGGGCACAAGCCACAGTTCTTCCGGCCGCGCTAGCAACAGCGGCAGTGGGGACACCCCAAACAGGCACAGGCAAGTCCTCTGGCCTCTCTCCCCGATGGTGTGGGGGGGTGTGGAGGCGTCCTCCGTCGGGGCCAGCGAGCCGGGATTTTATAGAGGCCGCTGCCACCGGCCTCCTCCCAGTGGAGGGAAACGCCCCAAACAGGCGCAGGCAAGTCCTCTGGCCTCTCTCCCCGATGGCGTGGGGGATGTGGAGGCGTAACACATCTACTTGAGTTGACAACTGTAGAGATGGATCCAGGTGTACTCCCAGACTGCGAACTTTGTCCTTTGGGGGAAGTGTGACCCCATCCAGGACTGATTGACAAATCTCCTTGTAATTTAGGGTAGTGGAAGAAGACATTGTAGATACAGTACAGCATATGTTCCCAGGTGCATCATTTCAGCACATCTTTGTCCATCTAAATCTCAAATGTGGAAACTCTCTTTTCAATCAGGTACAATATTCACTCACATGTAATCAGTGGGTAGGACCAGAGACAAAAGTGAGGTGGGATGGGGGGGCAGGGCGATTTCTCCTTCTTTCACCATCTTCTCTATCCCTCTTTCTGCACCATCCTATTTGCCCTGCTGTCCAAAAGGGTGTAAGGGAGGATCAGGTAGCTCCTGTTCTAGGTCTGCTCTTTTAAATTGCTTTTGGAATTGGGCATCCATGCTGATGTAGGTTATGTGTGTGTTTTAGAAATACAAATACATCTTGAAAATATTCACATCTGTACATGTTGATAGGTTAAGGAGGTTATCTCCGAGAAGGACAGGGAAGTTGTTCTGTAGAAATCTATACCCATTTTAAACCTGACTGAAGCTAAACCAAACTGTGTTGTTGGGGGAATATGGTTTTATTAAGTTATATCCTTTCCTGATTGCAGTGCCAAGGCAGCTTTTCCTCCCCCCTTGCTTTTGCTTTTTGGAACATATTGTGTGAAGAGCTGTGGAGACTGAATACTGTAGTTGCACACATTTTTGTAACCCTTTGGCTGGACTAATAAAATACATTTAACATTAAGAAAAAATACCTGGCTTTTCTGCCTAAGTTGTTACTTTGTTACTTAAATGAGTCAACAGTGCGATGTGGCAGCTAAAAAGGCCAATGCAATTTTAGGCTGCATCAATAAAAGTATACAGTAGTATCTAGACCAAGAGAAGTAATAGTGCCACTGTATTTGGCTTTGGTAAGGCCCCACCTGGAATATTGTGTCCAGTTCTGGGCACCACAATTCAAAAAGGATGTTGAGAAACTGGAGCATGTCCAAAGGAGGGCGACTAAAATGGTGAAGGGTCTGGAATCCATGTCCTATGAAGAACAACTTATTTGTTTATGCCATGGGGATGTTTAGCCTGGAGAAGAGAAAGTTAAGAGGTGATATGATAGCCCTGTTTGAATATTTGAAGGGATGTCATATTGAGGAGGGAACAAGCTTCTTTTCTGCTGCTCCAAAGAACAGGATCTGGAACAATGGATACAAGCTCTAGGAAAAGAGATTCCATCTCAACATTAGGGGGAACTTCCTGACAGTAAGGACAGTTCGACAGTGGAACATACTCCCTCGGAGAGTGGTGAAGTTTCCCTCCTTAGAGGTCTTTAACAGAGACTGGATGGCCATCTGTCAGGGATGCTTTGATTTGGATTTCCTGCATAGCAGGGGGTTGGACTGGATGGCCCTTGTGGTCTCTTCCAACCCTACGATTCTATGATTCTATGAAATGGTTAAATGTAGAAATGCAAATGAAAACAAGTAAAATTAAAATATAAAAACAAATTAGAACAAAATGAACAATTGATCAGTAGAAAGAAGAACAACCAGTCAGCTGCCTTTGTATAATCTGGATCTGATTGTGTGTCCTTTCTATTTATTTTCTACACCATTCAGTGCTCAGTATATGTTTGGAATGATGTCCTTTATTACTAAACATCTCCATACACTGAGTTGCAGTTGGTTTGGGGCTGTGTGCCAGTGCAGCCAGTATCTCTATCAATGTTTTGATGTAAACAGGGAAGTTTTGAGAATACTGGATCCACCAATATTCAGGCAATCCCCTTTTCTATGCTGCTTGCAACCTTAGTTCTGACTGCCTTATTCTGTCAGTCCTAGCAAGATTAATAGGATTGAATGATGTGGGCTAGATTTAAAAAAACACACTAAAACATATTATAGCCCCTCCTTTCGTGCACTGAATATTATTTGTTGAATATATAGGGAAATCTGATTAATAAACTACACATAATCCACTGATTACTCTGTTATGTCAAGGAACATTAACATTAATCTCTAGACTTTTGTAGTGGGTGCATTCTTCTGTCACATTGATTAGTAGTGTTGCTCTTTCTTTTTATTTTATATTAAGATTTTAATTATATTTTATGTGTACACCTGGTATCACAAACTGAAGCATGGTATAATATATTTTAAATAAATAAACTAGAGACATTATTGGAATTTGAATTCCATCAATAACTTGGGCTAAATTAAACCACTTAGTCAATGGACTCAGTCAAGGAAGCCATGGTTCTGGGTCTATAAGGGGTCTTTTAGAAGTCTGTCATTCATAGGGTCACCATAACTCTAATAACTTCATGGCACAAAATAACAAAACAAAAACAAACAAACAAAAACATACGCCTTGTTTTCAAATAATATTTTGTTATTGCATATTGGTTCAGCTATTTTAGAACCACTTGTGGAAACATGGTCAACAATTGCTGCTTATGTGTGAAATTCACCAGTATTCATAAAATGGCATAAACATTTAATAGTTGGTTTTCTTGGTCAGGCAAATCTGTATTTGCTCATAATTCGGATAATGATTCCATTGTCTACATAAACTGAGTAAGCACATTTACAAGAACAGCTGCACTTATCCTTGTAGCTGAGAATTAAATACTTTCAATTCTGCCTGATGGTTTCTCTCAAAAGGTTGTACATGTACCTGTTGAAGCTGTGATGTTGTGACAGGCTGTTTGGAAAGAATACAGATGTGCTTTTATTAGTTAACCTAACATGAAATAACATTCATTTCCCTTTGTTATTCTGTATATTTTCATCTTAAACAGACACATTCTATTCACTAATCTGTGTTGAGCCATCCTTTTGTTCTATATTCAGTTTCATTTTGTATCAGTAAAAAAATATTTTAAAAAGTCTACTGTATTGTCAGCACTCATAGGTGGCAGCATCAATAAAAGATTTATCCAATTTATCTCTTCCTATGTATCTGACAAAATTCAAACAAAGTTGAGTAATGAGACTATTATTTTAAACTCTTAATCCAGTTCCAGCTAAGAAAAACCAAAATGGTCCAATTCACCATCTCAGGTTGTGAATGGAGGGTAGCCATTTTGGTGCCCAGTTTGAAATGAAGCTTGAAGCGGGATCTCCATGGTTACAATTTGTCCTTTCTTTTTGATTTTCTCTTTCATTTCTCCTACCCCGATCAGTTTATTTGGGCATTATTAGGAGTAAGGTTGCTATGTAAAAAAGGATGGTGACTATAGCTCAGATTTATTTGTTTGTTTGTTTGATAGTATTAAACATACATACAATTAAAACACTACTTTTAAAACATTAAAAATTAAAACAATTAGATACACATTAATAAAAGTTTATGATGACTTGCTGCCAGAACTGTCACCAGGGTTTGCAGCTGTTGAGGTGTACTTAAGGAAGTTTCATCCAACAAGAGTTATCATCATATGGGTCTAGCATCACTGAGAATGTGAGACCTGTACTACAACTATGGAGCTGCTCCACACTATCTTGGAGAAAATCAGGGCCATTTGGCTTCTGACTGAACAGAAGTCAGATTTTTCAGGGAGGCAGAAAGAAAAAGGGAACAGAATCATGGAGAGTTCCAAGTTATGCCAAAGCTAGACATTAAACTAGCTTCCCTGTAACAAGCAGCAACTAGTGGCAGAGCTTTAAGTATAGTTTTGTCTTCATTTTGGATGGCTATCTGTGCCTGCATACTGGCCAAGGCCTTCTCTTATGAAAGGGCCCATCTGTTTCATAACCACATTGGCCACATTGACATAAAAGTACCTCCATCTTCATGGAATTTGTCTATGAAGATGAGGGCACGGGGTCTGGACATACATACCTGAAATTCTGGTTATCATTCCATGTGTCTGGAGTTCAGTAAAAGCTCATGCTGCAATACATTCACCAAAGGTGATCCAGTGTGGTATAGTTGTTTGAGTGTTGGACTGTAACTCTGGAGACCAGGGTTCGATTCCCCATTCAGCCATGGAAACCCACTGGGTGACCTTGGGCAAGTCACATTCTCTCAAACCTCCTCTGAACAAATCTTGCCAAGAAAACATCATGATGTTCACCTTAGAGTTTCCATAAGTCAGAAACTACTTGAAGGCACACAACAACAACAAACCATGGAACCCTTTGTTGTTTTTGCTGCTGCAACATATTAATAACCTTTCTACCTCTGAGAAATGAGGGCAGGGAGGAAGCTCAGGTGCTGCCACTGCAAGCCCTTGCCCTTCCCCTAGAAATAGTGCATGCTGCTTTTCACTGCTTACTTTTAGTATCCTTTAATCTTCTTGCAAATTTCAGCTGAAATGCCCTTCCCAAACTGTGCACGTCCTGGAACAGGGGAGAGCTTAGTTGCAGAAAACTTCAGGATTTATTCTTCATATCATCCCATATTCTTTCAGCTGAACCCCAACCTGTGCTGCTTTTTAGTATTTTCAGTATTATCCAATCCATTAACATGCTAAAGGAGTCAGATGAAAGGTTAATATACTGAGTCACCTGCAGATTCCCCTCCCCCATGTGATGAAATGAAAAGGCGTTGGAGTGTTTCTTCTTTGAGATAGCCTCATTGTTGATCTTCATGCTTTCCCCTTTTTCATGTAACTCATGATCTTGAATTCAGTTACATTATTATTATTATTCTTAGCAATTTTCTGTAAGAGGGCTGTGATGGTGGTGGTGTATGTGAACAATACATATTTTCCGCCTTCGTGTTTTGAGTGTCCAAATGTTCTTTTACAGGTTTCCTGTGGTCAAACAGTTTGCCATAGTTTGAAGTGACACATGGGTTGGAGAAATAAATGCTTCTGAGACATCAGGTTATTAAAACTAAGGGGTCATGCTGGGAAAATAAATTGCCACCAGCATGTACTCAAGTAGAAATATTTATTAACTTGCCTACAGCTATGGATTTTCGCTCTTTTACAAATAAGAAATACTTACTTTTCTCTTTCTCTGTGATCACCTTTTTATTTTTGTCAGTAATTCAGAAAACATTTCTTCTTCGTCTGTATTTTTGTATTTGACCTCTTATCCCTAGGAGGATCCTTTTTGTATGTGCAGAAGTGATGTGAACTGTAGAAACTATTTAATTTCACCCATTAATTCTAAGAAATTAATGCAAGAAATAATGATGAGTAGACAAAATGTGTTCCTGCCTCGGGAAAGGTTTACACAAAAACTTTGAAAGCCACAGCTGCCAGTGGGAAATGTCAGTGTGTCATCTAGGTTGCTGGTGTAGCCTAGACTTTTTGGGCATGTTATGCTTATTTTAAATCGAGTTGCAGTGGCTGCTGGATTGTTTCCATGCTCAGTTCAAGGTGCTGTTTTTATCCCTTATATAACTCACCTCATTTTCTAGATACGAGACACTCAAGGTTTACACTGAAGACCAAAATCAGGCACCTTTTCTTCAGTAGCAGACACATATGCGTCAACCCAGATGTGGGATTTCTCCACTGTTGTCTACAGGCAACTTTCCCTTCTGCTTTGCACAAGGGAAAGAGGGTGAGGTTCTAAGACAATCAGAAGTTAGCCAGCCTGTATGAGTCTATGAATTAACTTTGTCACTCAACACAGTGGAAGCACAGAATGTTAGACATGGAATGTTAGAGCATAAGGGAGACCTCCTGAATGGACCTCCTGAAGCAACTTGCATTGGTTAGAAGAGAAAGTAAAATCAAAGGCTTTTCTGTAATCTATAAAGCTATAAGTTGATTTTCTGAAATTATTTTGGCTTGTTCCATTATCCAACATATGTTTACAATATGATTTCTATAGGAGCCCTGGTGGCACAGTGGTTAAATGCTTGTCCTGCAGCCACTCACTCAAAACCATAAGGTTGCGAGTTCAATACCCGCAAAAGGGCTCAAGCTTGACTCAAGCTTGCATCTTTCTGAGGTCGCTAAAATGAGTACCCAGATTGTTGGGGGTAATTAGCTTACATTTTGTGAACTGCTAGGGAGTGCTTAAGTGCACTGATAAGCAGTATAGAAATGTACTTGCTGTTACTGTTGCTATTCTAATGCCTCTTCTCCTTCTGGTTGGATATCTGTCATTTCTCACTCCATATATGGTAAAAGTAATTGTTATAACATCTTAAAGAACAGTTTTCATGCATGGGAGATTAATGCAGTGTTTTTATGGTTATAACAATTGCTGGTGTCCCTTTTCTTGTGGATTTGTTGGCCACTACTTTGTTTCAATATTTGTTGACAGATTTTTCTTAGAATTTGGATGAATTCAGTTTATATATCTTGAAATAGCTCTTTTGTTATGACTTCTCTTGTTGATGATTTATACCTTCCCAGTGCCTTGAGTGCCTCTTCCACCTTGCTTTTGAAGTGGAAAATACTTCCTTGAAGATTCCTCCTTGAAGGAATCTGTTAAACTTTAGGATCTTTTACATAATACTTCAATAAATTATTTCCTTTGTCTTTTTATTTTATGCTGATTATACTCAGCACGTTTTACCTGCTTTTGTTATTGCTAGATCCAAACAGCATTGTGCTTACTTATCATAGAATCTTATGCATTGCCTCCCCTCCTTCTCTGGGTTTTTAAACTCCTACCAGAAAAGTAACTTTAAAAAACCAACAATATTACATTGGTGCATTTTGAGGCATTTTTGGACATACCTGTGACTTGGATTGTGACCATATATGACTGAGTCTAACCTCTTTGTTCCCTCCTCATTTTGTCCCAAGATACATTTCTGCTTATAGTCCTCACTTTTCTTATTACTGCAGCCTTATCATTCTTATTATTATTTTCAGTCCCTTTAGAGATGAAATGCTTTAGGGCTGTAGTTTGAGCAGTATTGGAATCTGGAGGCAAGCCAGAGAAGATGGGCAGTGAGCTATTCTCTTTCCCAACCAGCTAGAGAAACAAAACAGGCCCATACACACATCCAACATGCAGTGTGAGGAGGGAAGCCAAGGAAAGAGATTGTAGTCTATTTCACAACCAAGATACTCCAAATACATTAAGGCTGGGGAGTCAGTGATAAAGGTCTCACCCACATGGCAGTGGTTGAGACAGGGCTGGCTTCTTACTCTAAGCTGCTATTCTCTCAGGCAGGGAAAGTGAAAAGGGACAGATTTCTGGCGAAACTGGCTCTCACTCATTGACAGTTCTTTCCCAACTGGGCACCACTTCTTTTTACAGTTTGGAAAGTAAAACCTTGTACAAAATGAGAAGTGGGCCTTTTTTTTGTTAGCTGTTCAAGTATTTATGAGTTTAGGACACTTTGGGGAACTTCTGATTTTCAGTGACAGTTCTGGTTTTGAAGTGCACTCAGTTTCACTGTTTGGTAGTGGTAGGTTATCCTCCTGATTGATTGCCAGATGCCAGGATGGGACAAGAAGAACATTGTTCTTGCTTTCCTGCCTCTGCAACTCTCACCTGGGTCCAGTGCCACTGAAGTTACAGTTCTAAAATGCTTTAAGTACTGAAGTGCTTGACATTTTTTTTAAATGTAAGGAAGTATTGGGCAGAAAAGAAACTGGGTGAAAACTATTAGAAAGTAGAAACCCATCTGGGGGCAAACCGGGCAAGGGGATTAGACACACCCACATGTGTCATCATAATCCTTGTCACTGGTATGCTTGCCAGTGACTTGAAATGTCCTGCATTTAATATCAATTTAAAGAAAATCAGAATAGCAGCATTTGGACAGGAAGTAACAAGAAGCACCATTAAATGGCACAGGACAAATTGGCACAAATCGTTACCTTGGAAGAACCCTGGAATCCTCTGTAAGGAGGCATTCTGCAAGCTTGTTAAATTGAGGCACTGGAAGTTGTGTGAGTTCAGTCACTAGTCAGTTAAGCTGACAGTTTATAGAGCAAGCAAGGCAATTGGTGAAACCTTCATAATTGGCAGTCTTCTAACACAGATTTAGGAATAATTTGAAGGGATGCAAATATCCCAATACCTGTAGGCAAGTAGACACTATCTGTCACAAAAGAGTGTATGGGGGAGTTGCCTTCCATCATTTGCTCCCTCTGGTTGCCTGCTGGAACAAAATCTGTTGCACTGTCAAACATCTTGTTTTAATTTTAAATGCATGTGGATTCACAGCTTTTAAAATACGTGGGGAAAGATGAGTTCCACTGGCTGAAGCATTGTCCCTACTTCAATTAGATAGCTTCCAATCATGCTGGGATGTTTTATCAAATGTATGTTGGGTTTAATGTACGTTGAAAGGGAAAAGTGTCGTTGTGCCAGTAAATATTGAAATTTATAATTAAGACATGGAGATTATCCACAAGTGAACCACCTGCACAGGAAATTGTGTATATTGTCCAGCAGGCAAGCTTTTGGTTTTTAGTGTGTTGTGGCAGAATGTTTTTTTTTTTTAATGGAGGGTATAGTGTTTTTATTTTATTATGTTTTAAGCATCTTTTAATGCTGTTATTAACTTACATTTTTAAAATAGAGATTTAGTTTGTGTTTTAACTTTTGTACTAAAAGTTTTTTTTAAAATGTGTTTTTAAAATATATGTTGCCTTGAATCCCATACTGGGAGAAATGTGGGATATAAATTAAATACATAAATAATAACTATATGTATTGTCAGTGTTAAAGATGGAAATGCTTTGATTATCTTGTACATAGTGTATATTGTGACAGTGAAGGACTAGAATTCTTCAGCCATCTTGTGTTTTCTCTTTGATATAAAGTAATGGCTTTCTATTTAGAAATAGACTATTTTGGAATAAAGGACTGTTCTTACTAGAAAGTTCATAAGGTAATGAAAGGTATAGTGGTTCAATGAAGAAAATTGAAATCTAAGAGGAGGTAGAAAACCCCAATCACTGTAGGTACCAGACACCTCAATGCCCATTTGATTGGCTAAGAGATTGGGATGAAGTGTTAAAATAGTGTACATAACTTAGGTTGGCATATATACAGGCTGTCTGTTGAGTAGCAGAGGACTCAGACTCTAGGGATAAAAAAATGTTGTACTGAAAACAAGGAGGTTGAATTTGTACTGCTGAAGGTCCAGAAATTTCTTTATTACTGTACATGACTTATGTAGGCAAATAGCCTGAACAAAGTTTATCAGGATTCTGTCCCTATTATATTTCCAAAGCTTAATTGATCTTATGATTAACTTTTGAAATGGTTTTAAAACTGCTGTCCATATGGAACACTGCATATGGGATGTTAACAGTGAAGATTATTGCACCGGGGTTAAAACGTTCCCCAGTGCATTCTAACATGCACGAGCGGGGCTGCGCACAGAGCGTGACAGGAACATGATGGGGCCCAGAACGCCAGTTTACTGCACACCGGAACGTCGCCTTTGCCGCCGGGCGTTCACATCACGTTCCCACTGAGTTCCAGGGGACGCCATTTCTGAGGACGCTTTGAAACAGTTCCCAGAAATGGCGCCCTCTGGAACACAATGGGAATGCCCAGCGGCAAAGACGGCGTTCCGGTGTGCAGTAAACTGGCATTCTGGGCCCCATCGCGTTTCCATCACACTCCGTGCGCACCCCCATTAGAATGCACTGGGGAACGCTTTAACCCCGGTACAATAATCTTCACTGATAAAGCACTGTTGTAGTGAAAGTAGCCTTGAAAAATGAACAAGGGTACATCTTTATCACCAATGGACAGGAAAAGAGATGACCACAGAAAGGAAAGTGCCAGTGACAGAGCTGGTTTTCTGGCTTTTCCTCTCATGCAGTTTAGTCTGTGGCCTAAATTGTGACTGGGAGATGATGAACCTCTGGGTTCCATTCTGAGAGTATGCTATAGTTCAAGTCAGGCTCTTCCTTCCCTCTTCTTTTCTTTATTACATGTCCCAAGGAATGTTAAAGCTTACATTCAGTGTTTGGAATAAAACATAATTTTGCATATCATTCTGATTCAGGAAAGTGGTTTGTATTCACTACAAATCAGGATTTGAAATCACTGCTCAGTTCTAGTGTATATTAACTAACTGTGGTTTGAACAAACCACTTTCTCATATCCATCCATTTAAAAATGTGTTCTAAATATCAAATATTCTTGTTACCAAAAATTATTTTAGCTAAAAAACATGGGTTCCCTTTATGTTTATATAAGGCTGTTATGTGCACATTGAACTAAAAAGAACATTTTAGCATGACTGTTTGAAGTCAGTCTCGTTGAACATGTTGACAGGATGAATCTCATTCAAATCTCTTCTTACTGTTTTATTCATTTTTTTTCTTATTGAAGTTATGATGACACTTCAGTCTCATCAGATGTTATCTTCTAATCTTTCTTTCTCCCATCTCTCTTTACTACTTTGAAATGGCTAGTAAATACCATAAGCTATAAACAAAGATAAGCTGTGAACTAATAAATAGAGAAAGCTAAGATGATGTCAAAGCTTGCTCCAGAAAAGGGTTAATTTGAAAAGCATACTAAAGTTGTGTACCATGAAAAAATGTTATCTCCTTTTTTGTGCTAAATCTTACACACACACACACACACACACACACACACATTTTAAAAGGCTTACCCTTCTCTATAAACCATCATTTTGACTTGTGTTTTCACTCTCTTCCTGATACGTTGTGCATGTAACAATAACTTGATATACAAACATAATCTTGCATTTTAATTCCTTTGTAGTTCTTGACTAGTTATTTTCATTCATCTATAATTTTTGCTCCCACAATTAACCCTCACACATAATAGAATAGCACAATAACACTCCTAGCTATATCTCAAAGGATGCCTGCTCCTTTAAGACTGGTGGTGGTTTTCTTTCTGATAATAGCTAGGTATGGCTGAATGGTCTTAAGGCTGAACATTCTGCTCTGACACCTTCTTGCTCCATTCAGCTTGTGTAATAATGCCAGGGTGAGGTTACCAGAAAGGGAAGTACAAACCTGACACAAGGGCACATGAGGACTAGAGGGGATCTGTTTTCTCATGGATGTGCTTGACTGAAACTTGAAAAAGACTTTCCTTAGAATGAGAGCTCTCCACCAGCCTCTGTGTATGTTTTCCCCTCCTTGCTTTTTTTTTAAAATGTAATTATTTCTGGTTTTCTGTCTTCTCACTGTTGGAAATGTCACATTGTTTAGTTATTAACGTGCTCACTTGGAGAAGTTTATTAAATGTGACGTGGAGTTTCTGACATAACAGTGGCTGAAAAGCAAAATGAATTTCATGGCTGACTTGGTAAAATGCACCTTTTTGTATGGGTGGATTTAATTGGATAGTTTCTTATTTAGGAAAATTGCTCCCCAAAAGGCATACTGTGGGTGGGCAGAAGGTGACAGTCAAAGAACAGAGGAAAAAGAGGATCCGGTTGAATGACGATATGGGCTAAGCACAAAGCAAGAAGAGGGAACTATGCTTTCCTTGAAATTGCTTGATCATGCCTAGGCACATTCATCCAGCATGTGTTTGGTGTGTGAATGTTTTTAATGGTCATATCTGTCTCTGAATGGAAGTTATTAAAATATCTCCCTGCATATGGAGGTTTGTGTTTCCTGCAAAATTATGACTTGGCTTGCTTGCCTGAGTTATTTACAGCAGTAGTTCAGCAGCAGTTTCTCGCATGTGTTCTCTGTTTGGTATCTTGATCATCTCTGCTGAACTGTTAAGAGGCAGCACTGTAGGAAGTACTCATTTATTTAAAGCTTTTGTGTGTCACCTTTCCAGAGCTCCAGCTAGCTTATATAAAAATTTCTTTATATTTTCATTTCACACTCACGGACAAAATGGGATCAGCAGTTCTCACAGAAATAAAAGTTCTTCCATTAAATGCCTTCCAAAACAAAATGCTTTCCATTATGGGTATTATTTCTCCCATTCAGCTAAGGGGGGAAAAAGAGGCAGGATACCCTTGACCTCTTCAGTGAGAACATGCTACTGTCCTCTGACCAAAACAGTAAAGGACCCACATTGGTTAGCTCTTCTTCTTTTCTTTAATTTTCTTTTACAAAAAGTAGAGGGGAAATTCCCCTGGCAAACTCCTTTCCTACGCCTGCAACATTTTGCAGATGAAAACTAGGAGATGTGTGACCAAACAGTATGAGCATGTGATCAATATGGCAAGACTTTTTTTTTCAGGAAAAGATAGTAGTGAGATTTTTTTTTCATTTAATTTTTTTTAGTTCAATATGTGTACATTATACAAGATAGTCCATATAGTACAATGGCGGAATGAAACAATAAGAATATCACAAACATAACAAAACAAAAATAAAAATAAAGATTAACCCGGCTTGGGGCCATTAACGATTTTCATAATAAAGTACACTCCTATCTTTTTTATCTTTAACCGTATTCTATTTCCTTGTACTTTATTTCAATATTGTTGCGTTGGGAATTTAAATCAATAATTATTTTTTGATATCAAGTATATTTCCCCAAAATTGTAGTACTGGGAGCCATTCTTCATTCAATTTGCTTTTGGACTTGTTGTTTATCAAAGTTGTGAGTCTATCCATTTCCTTTAATTTTTGTAATTTTGCTTTTGGTCTTGTTGTTTATCAAAGTTGTGAGTCTATCCATTTCCTTTAATTCTTGTAATTTTAGTGGGAAGGTGAGGAGAAATAAGGTCTGATAAGTAAGGAGGGGCTGTAACAGAAATTTCAGGAAACTTAGATTTCTAGGATTGGCAGAACAATAGGATTGGCAAGAGGACCTAGTAATTGAAAATCCATAAGTTTATTTCCAGTTGTCAACAAAGGAAAACATTAAACTCAGTGGAATTCAAGTTCCAAAAAGCTGAGATCCCGAACAAGACAAAATGGCTCTTTTTTATATTATTCAAGACAAAGAAGCTTCTTCAATACACCTGTTTGGCTAATTACAATTTAAACATACAGAATTCTTACAATCAGAACAGAAATACATGCATACATTAAAACTGCATCATCACTCCTTACCCCCTCCTGTAGGAATTCAGTGGAATTCATCCTAACCTTGCTTCTGAATGATCTTATTCCATTAGTTTAGTTTATGTTATGTCTTCTCTGGTGCCGCTTCCATCTAGGTCAAGATGCACTCACTATTCCTTTGCTCTAGTTGTTCTAAACTCCAAGCCTTTATTTCAAAAACCATCTCTCTGGCTGACAAAGGTGACTCCATCTTTCTATAGTTTATATTCAAAAAGGAATTTCCACCACAGGGCCAGCCCATGGAGGGCTTAAACGTCGACAGCAGGAGTTATTCTGAAGCGGAGGGGGAGCCAGTGAAGGGATGCCAACGCAGGAGAGATGTGGTCAGAGTGGTGGGTGGATGTGATAATGCGTGCAGCTGAATGCTGGACAGAGATTAAAGGACGGAGGTGAGAAAGAGGAAGCCCAGCCAAGAGGACGTTACAGTAATCGAAGTCATGAGACCACTAGGGCATGGTCCAGGATCTTGGCAGTAAAGGTGGAAAGATATGGTTGGATTTTGACAATATTGTACAAAAGGAATCTACAAGCCTTGGCTGTGGTCTGGATCTGAGGGATACACAACAGAGAAGAGTCAAAGATAAAAACCAAGACTGTGGGCTTGCGGGACTGGTTGTATAGAAATGTTGGCCACAGAGATAGAAAAGGAGTGTTGAAGGGTGGACTTAGGAGGAAAGACAAGAAGCTCCGTCTTGGACATGTTGAGCTTCAAACGCTGATGGTGCATCCACTGTGAGACAGCTGTGAGACAAGATGAGTATTACTGATCAAGCCTGTACCAAAAACACAATAGTGAGTAGTGCAACAAAATACTTTTGAAAAGTAACTTTCTATCCACTGGCAATGCATCTTTTAAAATCTTCAGCCAGCCTGGGTACTGGCAGTGCTGGCTAGGGAATTCTGAGCACGGTAATCCTAAAAGAAACATTTCCAAGCTCTGGTTCAAAGAGGTACAGTCACAATTTCAGGGATGATGGGAAAAGAATCCTTTTTCAGATTTATTTATTTATTTATTTATTTGATAATGATATCGTTTTTGGTGCAGTTTTCTCCAAGAGAAAGAGCTTTTTTGCAGACAAAAATTTGCTTGGTGCAGCTTTCTTTTACAGTGGCAAATGTGGCAAATTTAGTAGGTAAGATTATCTTCTTTTTGTTTGATATTAGTTTAGGGAGGCCTTTCTCCCTTCTGTCCCTCTAGTGTGATGCTGTATTACAAAGGAAAAAGACAGAAGCAGTTGCAGAGAATGGTTTTCACTTTAATGGAGAGGCCAGCCCTGTCAAGATTAGACTGGAGCATGAAAAGGCATGACTGCTGTGGATTTGGATCAATGGCATGCTGAAGCCTGTGTCTACTTATGTGCATGTTTGAACTTTCCAGTCAGGAATCATTTCTCTCAAGAAGCTGCACACTGAACCATGCTGAAAAAAGATTTGATAATGGCAAAGTTCTCTGCAGCTCAAACGGTTGATTGAATTGCCGTTGCTATGGAATGCCCTCAAATGGCCATCTTTATTGGACAGAAAAATTGCAATTCCTTCTGTGGCAGTTTGTAAGATGTCTGAATTGAGTGAAGATCAGTACTGCAGAAGGTTAAACAATGTAAAATCATCCATAAAAATGTGGCTTGATGATAGACATTTCAGTTCAGATGTTCATTTCACTCATTCCCATAATGCAGGTTTTAAGAGGCAGCTTGCACATTAGTTTCGGCAGCCATTGATACAAGCATTTAATCTGAGGATATATAGATTTAAAAGGCCAAGCAATGCCCACATAACAGTCCTCTCTATATACAGAATTTCATAGTGTTTTATTATTGATACTTCCTTTAGGGATTGAGTTCCACACTGTGACTGGGATCCTGCTGGCTAGTCCTGTCTAGGTAGACTCATTGGAGTTTATCACATGAGGGACGCGACATCATTGTCCCATCCCTGTCCCGTCCTTCCCGCCTGATCATGGGAAGGACTTTCATACATCATCCATACTTGACCTGGCCAGGAAGCACCAGTGAAAGTGATTGTGCAAATCACATTCAAATGCAAAGTGTGCTGAGCCTGTCATTCAGCCACCCAGTAAGTGCTAGTGAAAGTGATTGTATGAATCACTTTTACAAGAAAGTCATCAGTAAAGCATTATTCTGCTGTCATTTGCTGTTATTTTGTATTAACTGAAGAACCTGTTAATACCATGACAGTTGAATGACAGGAACAACGTGCTTTAATGTGAAAGTAATTCACATAATCACTTTCACTCGGGGTTACATACAGGATAAGGATGGGGGAGCAATCTTGTCCCTATCCCGTCCCCATGTGTTAAACTCCATTGATTCAAATGTTGAATGGCAAGTCAACACATCTCATTGATTCAATGGCTCTGCTCTTGTAGAGTTTTAATCTCTGTACCCTGGTGTGTGTTTTTTGGCCCATGATCCGTTCAGGCAGCAGAACTAATGCAATTCTGGGATTGTTCCTCAAAAATATAGTAAAATCCCATTATGTTCCAAGTCATGGCTATTAATTATGCAAATGTAGTTATAAGGCCAATCAAGTTAGATTAAACAATTAAATTAGATCAAGTTATATTAACAACAAAAAACAAGATTGAGTCCAAATGTGTCAGTCCAAAGTGACATATTTCAGTGGAGGTTTATGGGCAAAGTTCATTTTGGAAGCAGATGTAATAAAAAGATACCATATACCATTAGTTCTGAAGCAGATGTTAGATTGTCTTTAAGAAAAGGACTTAAGTGAGTGATGAGAGTTTCACTTTTAAAAGACTGTAACACAGAGTTAGACAAGGTGGACCACAAACATGAGGTGTGCCAATTTGCTGATTTATCTGGATCAATCCATGGGATGAGTTTGGAAAAATTAGCAAGGGAACTCAGAGTAAAACAAGGGAGAGTGCTAGAAATAAGAGAATCAAGTGAAATACCCAGTTGCTGAAGAGGAAATGATGCAGGCTACATCTAAGTATAGCATGAGACGTTAGGTAGATGGAAGACAGCAGAGTCTGGTTACCAGATTTCAATCAGTGTCTGAAGGTGGACTAATCCTTCCCTAACTGTATTAAGGGTTAGTTGTGATGTGGGATATGTTTGAAAGGAATCTCCAACATTGCTTTGTGAAGTGTTAATGGCAGCCATTTGAATGTCAGTCTTCTATGAAATGTTTGTACCTTTTAGCATTTTGATTCTCAAAGCAAATATAAAGACCATTCAGAAATTCAGATTTTATTTTATTTGGTTTGTAACACAGTCAGAGTGATGGTGGCGGTACTGGAGTAAAGAAATGAGAGCTCAGATAAAGGAAGAACAAAAAAATGCAGGCTGTATTTCTAGGCATATTAATTTTAAAGTAAGACTTGTAAAACCACAGAACTGGTTGTAAGCAAACTTTTTTTAGAACTGTGAGAGAGCCAACACAGCATATTGGTTTCAGCATTGGACTATTCCTCTGAAGGCCAGGTTTGAATCACTCCTTGGCCATAGAAACCCATTGGATGATCTTGGGCAATCACATTCTCTCAGCCTCAGAGGAGGATATAGGCAAAACCCACTCTGAAGAAATGAATTGGAAACAACTTGAAGACACACAACAACAAGAAAAAGTGGAGGGGTGAAAGCAAAAGACGAGGTGAAGAGCAATGTTGGGGTAAAGGGAAAATGTGAAGAAGGACTCTTTCAAGGAAGATTATTTGAAAGATTTAAGCTAACCAAAAGCAAACAGAAAATTAACCCAAATCTCTTTTTCTTTTTTCTTCTAGTATGTTCTGTATAACAATCTCATTGGCTGATAGATGAGCCAAGCTGCTAAGCCAGTATTTGACTCTAGGGGGAAAAGTTGGTTTCTTCAGAGCTACTGCATAAGCTTCTTAAGAGCCCTAGGAAATGAGGATTCTGAATATTTCCAGGAAGCAAATATTAAGACCCAAGGGATATAATTCAGATTTTTAAAGGGATGTAACCAGTATTAAATTAACACTTATATCAGCTTCAGACCACAAGTACAATACTTAATTTAAGAACACTTTTGAAAATATATGAACTACAGTGTTTTTCTGGTGTTCTATCCTCTTTTGGTATTCTTGAAAAGTAAATGACTTTACAATAGTTGAACAGCCCTCCCGTTCAAACCTTGAAGTTGGGAACTTTTCTTTTCTTTTTTGTAAAACTCCTAGCATCTGGAAAATTTAACCCCAAACAGTAAGCTCCCCCCCCCATCACTTGCTCAATACTCCACCACTGGTACAGTGGATCCAGAGATCATAGGTGTGATGCACCAAGAGTTTTTTATTGGCAGGGATGCTGACATCATCTGTCATCCCTCTCAAGCTCCCCTGTTCCCCCTGAGCTTAGTTTCAGTCCTCACAGTACCTGGCAAGGAAATGGATTTTCCCAGCAACAGTATATTCTTATAAGCTATCCTTGGAAAATATTTTGGGATTGTTTCATCTCCTCGATTGAGCAATTAAGACAGATCAGATTTACGGAATTTCATTTTCTCCTGGTGAAAATGAAAAGCACTACAGCCAATTTGCCAGTATTGACCAACATAGCTGCATTAATTTTTGACTTTCTGGTGTGTGTGTGTGTGTATAAAAGAGAGAGAGAGAAAGCATGAGTGTGGGAAGGAATGTGCTTGCTCATGGCTGTGGGAACACACAATGAACACATATACTTCGGATCTATTACTATACCGGTACACTCCCTGCTTACATATTGATTGGGCCAGACATTATTGGATCAAAACCATCCTTTTTTTCTGTTCAGTACTCCAGATCAATTTACTCTTGAGTAAGAAAAGTTGGAAGAGAGGCAGATCCACCTCCTTATAATAAAAGCCCTGAGGCCAGCCAGCACTTTCTGTCAGTTTTCCCTTGCATGGCTTTCATCTGCCATTGCAGGCAGCTTCGTCACTCCTTTTGAAGTGCTTCAGTCATATTCCCTTCATATTCATGTTTGGTTTGATTTTTTAATATCCCCATTCTCAACACTGGTTTCACCACTCTTCTTTAACAACTGCTTCACACCTCTGCAGAAGTGATGTTTGGTCTCTTGGCTGACTTGTCCCTTGCTTATTTAATTTGCTAACGTGCTCAACTGACAATTTAAAGAGGCAGTTGACTTTGATCAAACGTAACATTTTTTAATTGAGTTAAAAAAAATTAAGAAAACTTTTACACAGTACAATTGTTTACGTTCATAGTTTCTTCCATTCCTCTCCCTCCCTCTCCCCACTTAATTACATCTGCTACATATATCTAGCCAGTATTTAGATGTATTCTTTAAGTATTTGTCATGTTTGTCAATTGTTAGTTAAGTTCTTTCTCTTCTTCCTCTTCCTCTGTGTTTGGTGCAATAGTTTCTGTACTAATTTCCACGTCTCATTGATTTATGATTTAATCAAATTTTCATAGCTTTTTTGATATTCTCTTAAGAAGCTATTTCATAGTTTATTGTTTGTACATTTATTTTCTAAACCATTTTGTTTCATTTCACACAACTCCAGTTATCTTTGCAATATTCTATGAAAATTTGCCATTCTTGTCTCTTTCTTCAAACAATCTCCATATATTGCACATGTTAACTTATCCATTTCTATTGCTTCCATCTTTTTAAACATCCAAGGTTCAATTGAGGGAACCTTTGCAGTTCTCCAGTATTTATTTCTATTTTTTAATTGTATTTTCTGGATCATAATCAGCAGATATATTTCAGGAGAAAATTCATAAGATACAGTCGGCCCTTCTTATACATGGATTTTTTTACACACGAATTCAAGCATCCACAGATTGAAAATGTTCAAAAAAGTATAATTTTCAAATATGTAGAATATTTAGAAGTCCTGGGTTATTTGATATGTAACATTCATGTCAGATAATATTAATAGCAATTGTTGTGTCCCACCTAGACTAAGAGGGTAAACCAGATTTTCCAAATTGTCAGGTGAAAAAGAGACAGCTTTTCTATAAGGTCTTAGGCATGGATCATTGCTTCCCTGAGAAAGAGTTTGGCTCCTGCATGCAGTTAGCAGACCTTCCATAAAATAATCTGATCTGGACCCAGATGGAATAAATTAACTTTGGGCAGGCACTAGATTTGCAGGATTTCAATATTACTAAAACACTAAAGTCCACTAGCAAGAGCCTTTTTCATGAGTACATGCTAACAACTCGAAAACATTTGTGGCCCAGGAATTTGTGATCAGTATCAGAAAATCACAAATTCTTCCACACAAAAATTGATTCCTGGTTTCCTCCACAATTTTTTCAGCTTACCCTTCTCCCAGGAAGCTTTATAGTTGCTGCTACTGTTACATAATTGGAAAGCAGCTACTCTTACTAATTTACTGCAGATCACCTAGAGATCCCTATCATGCTTCTGCCAACTCCCTGTTTCAATTACTATTGTATGCAGTGATGCTTCTGATCCAGGTTTTCATAGATGCAGCTGATTACTTAGATCTGTTGTAATCTCAGTTCTGATCTTGGTTTGACAACTGAAACTAGTGCATAATCTGTGCTGGCAGATACTGTAGTTACAAGTGCATATCTGATTCTGAAAACATTTTTTTGGACTTCAACCTCTAGAATACCCTAGCCAGGGAAGATAGGATTTATAGTCTAACAAATAACATTTTCAATATCTGATATATATAAATTTCACACACAATTAATGTATATATGGAGATGTGTGACATACACATACCTACATTAATTGTGTGTATGTTTAAAGGTAGAGCAATAAGGCATTATTTTTCAGAAGCTCTAGTTGTTGCAATCCCATTCCTCTGTGTGTTTGTGTGTGTCTTTGTGTATTATGAGTTCCCAGCTTGTCTCCATGCTTAACTTCATCAGCCTGTTAGATGGGTCTGATGGGAGTTATAGTCCAGCATATTTGGAGAGCACCAGATTGGGAAAACATGGTCTACCTTAAACTTCTTGGTGAATGTGCACTGTTAAGGAGTTGATTTTAGTGCTGCAAGTTGCCTCTGAAGAAGTAGTACTCCAGAATCATCAACTTGCACAAATAACTTTGTGACTTGATGTCACTCTTCTTCTTCACCTGGTTATCTATGTCTTATTCTGTATCCCTCCTGGACTTCTGTGATGGATTAAAAAATAATTCAGAAACTGCAATTGGCTCAACATGCACTTCTCAGAATAGTGCCAACATGGTGCAATGGTTTGAGCATTGGACTACAACTCTGGAGGGAGTTCATATCCCCACTCAGCTGTGCAAACCCATTGGGTGACCTTGGACAAGTCACACTCCCTTAGCCTCAGAGAGAGGCAAAGGCAAAGCACAAATCTTGCCAAGAAATGATATGTCCACCTTAGGGTTGCCATAGGTCCAAAACAATCTGAAGGCTAGTAGCAACAACAGAATCTTCTTTTTTCTATCCATCATCCGTGGAGGGGGACAGGTGGGGAAAAGGCAAAGGATGCTACCAAAACTTAGAATGCTTGCCCTGGAGAAATGTATATCTCTTCCTGTATTTAGTTAGAAAATGTAGTTATTTAGTTGCACATTCAATGGTAAATATTCTGTTGTTTTTTCTTAAAAAAATAAAATAAACCTCCATTTAAAATGTCTGTAATGCTCCAGCACTTCTCCTTTAATTTTTAAAGAAAATTTATTTGCTAAAAAATTTATTGATTGCTTTTTGTGGTAATGTACTTTGGGTGTAATTTTATTACAGAAAACACATGTAATGATAACAGTGAAGGAAAACAGAAATGATAATTATTATTCCTACACAAAGAGCCCTGAGGAAAGAAAAAATAAGAACCAATGTGAGTTGTCCGGAGGCAATACCTGGCCAGAGTCCTGGATTTGACAAAAGAGTGTTGATAGCCTGTAATATTCTGGTGATGCGTTACTATGGAAACCAAGTGTTAGACAATTGCTTTTTGATGCTGGACTATTCTGAATAGGGAAATCTGACCAGAGAAAGGGGCTAAGGGCTATACCTTCCTTCTGCCAAGCTAAGAATGAAGAATCTGTGATGGAAACAAAGGACAGACTACGGCTGAATCCAATTGTTAGTCTAAACTGAATAATTCCACTGAACAGTTACATTTAGGTGAGAGTCACAGGCACAGAGAGCTGACCTGTGGGTATCATACGCATGTTTGGGAGCTACCTCCTTCTGGAAAATAGTTGTGGGAATAGTGGCCTTTTGCTAAATTGGGAGTGTTTAAGATGTACTGCCCCTATCCTCAACCTGGATATTTATAAACTAACAGAAATACTACAAAATGGCCAGATTGAGCAAGAATATCCCACCCAGCCCTCTCATCATTCACTACTGGAGCAAGCACACTAAACTTCCACTATTTTAAAAAGCTGTTTCTACCTCTTTGTAGCACCTTTCCAACCCACATTGTTGAACCAGTACTGGATTTATTCCTTTGATGAGGACCATTCCTAGCAAAACTGAACATAAGGAAGGTACTTATCAGTTGTTAAGGTCAGCCCACATAATGGAGCTAGGGGAAAAATGTGTATTGAGGCTACTTATACCTGTAGGTCAGACATTTGCTATGTGCTCTTTATGTCTTCCACTGAAGTTCAGTTTACATTTTCAAGATATCAATTTTCCACTGTGGCAATATGTTTTAAAGTATGATTAAATTCCATCCAATGGTTCTATAGATTTTTCAGTGGGACTTTGTAGGACGAGTAGGTGAAAACTCCATCCTAGTGTTTGAACTCATTTACCCCTTTGACCAGAACAGATGTCAAGTATAAGACCTGTCATTTCTGTGTTGTCTATACTCATTTTAGGCTTCCATATCTTATCGTTGTACCTGAACAGAAGGAACAGTTTGTTGCAGTAGTTGTGAAAACCAACCATTGATTTGTGAGTCTTTCAAGCTAGAATGTTTGCTCAACCTGTAAGATCAATAAGCAGAGGTCACAGGCACTCAGTAAATATCATTCTTTATCCTCTTGCAGACAAAATAATTTAAGCCATAAAAAATCTCATTACTATGTGTATTCCGCAGTGGAAAAACGAAGGCACACACACCCCTGGGAAGTGACCGTAGCTGGTATTGGCTGGCCAGATATTAAATGTTAGAGAATGTACAATATTATTGCCTGTATGCCTTCACTCTGTGTGTGTATGCGTGTGTGTTCACGGGGGCTTGGATGTATGACACTTCCAGGTTTATCATTCTTTCTTTCTTTAAATTCCTGTCTCATATGTATTCAGATTTAATACAGAATTAAGCAGACATATGATTGAAATCAGCCTGATTAAAGTGTGCTTAAATCTGTAGCACCAATGTTCCTTTTCTGCTCCTCAGGACAAGAATTTTCACAAAATCCTCTATTTCCTGCTATAGATGCTGACATTTTAATGTCTGAGCATCTTGATTCATACCAGCTTCACACCCAAACTTACATTTAATCATTCTGAAATTATGTTTGCTTTCTGTTGTGTGTCTTATGAGTTGATTCTAGTTAATTGTTTTGTTTTTCTCAAGGCAAAGGAAATCCAAGATGAATAGCTTCAATATATACCAACAAAAATTCTACTCACCTCTGCTTACTTTTCATAGTATGTTTCACAAATGTCCATGCATGCATGTGCATATATGCACATAAAGATGAATAATAATAAAAATATCATAAGACCTAAGATCATAAGATCATAATCAATCATAAATGCCCCTTGAAACAATAACAAAAAAGATAGCCATATTGGCCATTAGAAAAATTCCAAAATCCATGTGGCTCATGCCTCATAAAACTATTACATCAAAAGTTTTTGGGAGACTTTGTTTTTAAAAATGTAGCAGAGTATTTCTGAATGACAGTGAGTTGAGAATGTTATTAAAATAGATAAATAAACAGTTAAAAAGTAATATTAAAACTGACACAAATGTGGCTCTGCTGTTGTATTTCGGTCTTTGACAGCACTTTACTGACAAGGTGCAAAACTACCTTCATGTATACTTGATGAACTGAATGCTTACTATTCGTTTTTTCTTTTTTAAAACACACCCACACACCTGTTTCTCACTCCAGAAAACTCATCAAAATGGTATGCAGATTGCATATTATGCCAGACTTGCCAAAATGAGTACTTTCAGTAGAAAGCCATACCAGTAGCCCAGGGGTAGGCAACCTTTTTGAGCCGGGGGCCGGGTTGCTGTCCCTCAGATAACTGGGGGGCCGAAGCCAAAAAATAAATAATTAAATAATTTTTTGAAAAATTAAATATATAAATAAACCAGGACAAATGTAGGACAAAATTTTCAAATAGAAGACACTTTTTTTTTAAAAAAAAATGGAGGACACGTGAAAAAATTTGCTGATTTTTTAAAAAATGTTAATATAAATGCATGTTTCTGAGGCTTCTATAGACAATTGCCCCCCAAAGGCCCCAGTGGCAATTGGCGGCAGGACCAGGCTGGGGCCGATCCCAAGGCCTTGCCGGGCCGCATCCGGCCCGCGGGCCGCAGGTTGCCTACCCCTGCAGTAGCCTATAGGTCTACTAGGAATGAAAATGTGGTAGCTTAATTTGTTAATGGTGAAAATGTGATACATAGAAGCCAAATGTATCCATTCATACCTGTACTTATTGCCTCAAAGTTTCCTTTAATCCTGATTACTCATGTTTCTAATTGTTTCCCTTCCATTGTCTCTTCCTTTCTTTAAGACTTACAAATGTATCTGCTTCCTGTTACAGTATTGTCTTCTTGTTTATAGGGCTGGAGACAAAAAAACCCTATCAAAACCTAAAGCTAGTCTTTTGATGCCACATGATTTTGAAATTTCCCAATAACCAGTGTTCCGTGGGCAATATTGTCGAGGGTTAAATTCAGCACACTGGGAAATGCTTGGATGTGTGTGTGTGTCTGACCATGAGCATCCAGCAGCAGAAGGACAAGGCTGATCAAGCACAGCTGATGCTCATAGCCTCAAGGACACCCTGGTGCCTGTGTGCACCTATGCCTGGATGATGAAACATCTAGCTGTATTGCACAGGGGGATACTTTAGAATGTAACACAGGAAGTCACTGGGTTTGGGAGACTGCATGGTCCTAAGGCTATATAAACTCAGGAGCTTCCAGTGATTACTTGTGGGTTTTAGTAGGAGTTGGTATTCGTTTGTGATCTGTATTATAGCACTGTAAATAAAGCACTTCGGGAGACTTGGCTTGTCTGGCCATTTATCAGCTGAAGCCTGGCATCGGTTGCTGAGAGTCCCCGGAGGTTCCTGCATTTCTTCAGTTCCTGGAAGACATCCAGCTGCTGTTATCTCAACTGAGGACTGAGAACCACGTTTCTGAATTTGCCAGTTTACTCTGCCGTATGCCAGCATTGGCTACAAGGCTCAGATGAGTTGCTGACAAATATATTGTTTATTCTTTTTCTCTTGTCTTCTGAGTTGGGCCTGTTTTGATATGCTCTCCTGCTTCAACTGCTCCATTCTGTCTCCATAAAAACTTGTGGTTTCCTTTGTTCTCTCTGAAGAATGTTCTGTAAAGTAATAAGACAGAGTTGGGGAACCTCACCATTCAACCTTCTGGGCTTCCCTGGATGGCCCCACACATATTTCCCCATGACACCATCATTTGGTGGGTTTCCCCCATTTTAAAAAACAGAAATACCTCTATTTTCCAGCTAAAACACGCTTATAGTTGGTCTTTTGCCTTGCCCAGAAGTGGAATGCAACTGCTGAGAATTTCCCTGAAATTAAATCCTGTCTTTTAACTGAAATAGTTTCCCTGCCCTTTAGCATAACATAAGAGCATGCTGTGGAATCCACAAGTGTGTTTAACCCTTCAATGCAATCCTATTTCCATTCTTTCCCTTACTGCTGCCGCTATGAAGGATTATAAAATTCATAAGATTTATGCCAGTTGAGGTTTTCATAATTAATCATATTGATGCCCTTCTCTCAAAAGATACAGTAGGGTTTAATCACTTTTATTTGGGAATCTTTGGCCACAAGTAGTATTTATTCAAGGCAGTGTTAGCCAACAGTATGTGCAGCTGATGAACTCAGTCTGTATATGTTATTGATATAATAATTTGAATGTGTAAATCTCAGATTTTTCTGCAAATATGAAAACAACAACAGAAGATTTGAGAGAAAATAAGTCAACATTAGAGGCACTGGTTATTTATATGGTGAAACACAGTGCTTCTGTGGATTCTTCAATACTGTAAAGAAAAGAAACCCAAAATGTTTGCTGTCGTTCCATGTTTGTTAGACTCTCTTTTGTAGATATTGGTGAAAACGAATAGGTGATTCAGTCAGGTGCAAGCATATCAAACTCTGTATTGTTGCCCCTGTAGTATATATTTTGCTTGTTCTGTCTGTAAAGTTTTCCCCAAGTTAATTTCTGTTTGTTTGCGTTGGCACCATAGTTGCTGTTCCCTGCCCATTAGCAATGTTTGCACAGCTTGAAAGGCTAGATCATGTTTAGATGTAGTAATCCCCTTTGAGACTGGCTCCACACCTTACATAGTAATCATGTTTGTTGCAAGTACACTTGTTTTTTCTCACAGGAAACATGTGATGTGTGAACAACAGACACATGTCCTTAGACACTGGGTGCAACAACAGGGTGCCAGCCCCAAACACAACCTCTCTTTAAACTTTTTAGGCAGAGGAAGTTTGCCTCATAACCAGCTTGTCCATCCATCTGTGGAAAATCTGATGTTTTGTGGCCTTGTTTTCCTCTCCTTTCTCCATATTCCCAATAGAAAGTTTCCCTTATATTTCTTGCTCTTTTTTAGACATGTGTGTTTTGATTACAGCCCAGATGCTGTGAATTATTGCAAAGTGGCTTGTAGATATGCAAAGGGCTAATTAAAATGGTCCCCCCCCACCACCACCTCAGCATTAAATGGCTGAGCTGTAGTTTAGAAGGGATGTTGCTAATTTTGACTGCCTCCGGTACCTCCCCACTTTTCCGGAGTAGTTAGTGTTGACATAGCAACAGCTCATTGTGGCTTGTCCATGTATCCATATGCAGACACAACTGAGTGATGGAGACACAGGGAAAGAAAATGCAGCAAGATGTCAGAACTGCTGCCACAAAAAACTTTACATACCTATGCTTCTTGTCTATGAAAGTTTCAACCTTCTCCTTAATGGAAGAAGTTTTTACATTGCACACATATTGTAGCAATGAACTGACATTAAGAGATGTTTAGGTTGATTTTCCAGAGAATCACACCTTTATTTAAACTACTATAAAATTATTGTTTTTGTTGTTAACTGCCATCAGGTTGACATCAAAATTTAGTCGCCTTTTCCTCAGTTGCCCTGCTCAGGTCTTGCAGACTTGGGGCTGTGGCTTGCCTTGATCCAACACAGGGAAAAGCGAGTTATAAATAAATAAATAAATATTGATTGAGTTCCACCATCTGAATTGTGGTCTTCCTCTTTTCCTACTGCCTTCTACAAGCATTATTGTCTTTTCTAGTGAGTCATGTCTTCTCATGATATGGCCACAGTACAACAACCTCAGTTTGCTCATCCTGGCTTCTAGGGAGAGCTCAGTATAAAGTACAACCAGGTTTCCATCAATTTGTATGGCTGTAATTTGTCTCCCTCCCTTTCTAACATCTCTTTATTCAAGCATGTCTGGTAATAAGGTGTCATGTCTTTTTAGATTGTAAGCTCGAGGGCAGGGAACCATCTAATTAAAAAGATTGTATGTACAGCGCTGTGTAAATTTACAGCGCTTCATAAATAAAGGTTAATAATAATAATAATAATGTGTGATGCTTGTTGACTTATGGCAACCCCATGACCTTCATAGGGGTTTCTAAGGCAAGGAATATTCAGAGTTGATTTTTCTAGTTCTTTCCTCTGAAATATAGCTTATAAGCACTGTTATCTTCCATCCAAGGGTTAATCAGAACTGGCTCTGCTTATGGGATTTGGAGTATTTTTACTTTAGGGTATTTAGGCAAATAATATGTGTATATTCACTGTCATTATAAAAATTGCTAGTTTACAAGCAGTTTTCCATACAAAGTCCTGAATGGTAGTGTTGTTATTCCCCAAGATGCTGTATGACTTGTTGTCATGTGCCTTTAAACTGTCTCCTATGTATGGTGATCATAATAAATAATAATAAAATTTATTTATATCCCGCCCCTTTGAGGTCAATCGGGGCTGCTAACAGCAATAAAATACAATACATTATACATCAAAATTCCCTCCCCCCTTAAAAAGTTATTAAATCACTTATAATTAAAACCAGCAAATTAAACATTAACACATACACATTACAAGACAAAAACAAGACAAAACAAAACAAAACAATAAACTACGGTGACATTTCCAAGGAGGATAAGAAGAGAGTTCCTGAGGCTGGGGTTATCTATCCCGGAAAGGCCTGCCGGAAGAGATTCATCTTGACAGCCTTTTTAAAGCTGTCTAAAGATGTCAATTGACGGATCTCGTCCAGCAGGTCGTTCCATAATCTGGGGGCAACAACAGAAAAAGCCCTCTGGGAGGTAGCCAAAAGCCTAGATCTTTGAGGCTGCAGCAAATTCCTCCCAGAGGACCGGAGTATGTGGGGAGGATTATATGGGAGGAGGCGGTTCCTGAGATAGTTTGGACCCAAGCCATTTAGGGCTTTAAAGGTGATAACCAACACCTTGTCCCCGAGCAGCACCCTCTGGGATCTGACCGAGAGGAAGGACCGGAACCACTGCAATACAGTGCCTCCGATACCTAACCCCCTCAGGCAGTCCAAGAGGATGCTGTGATCTATCGTGTCGAAAGCCGCTGAGAGGTCTAGGAGCACCAACAGGGTCACACTACCCCCTGGGGGTTTCTTGGCAAGATTTGCTGAGAGGGTTTGTCCTTGCTTTCCTCTGAGGCTGATTCCTATTTCACTGTGCCATTATAGGTTGCAAGTCTGCAATGCAGGGGGAAAAAGTACATTGGCTGAAGTCCATTTCCTCACAGACCAACTTGGAAGTGGAAGAAAAAATGCTTCACAGCACATTTTTAATGAATTCTTTGTTAACACCAATACGTTCCCCATACTCCATAGTGCACACACCCTGTTCTAGACCCTTGTCCTTTCTGTCCATGGGATTCAGGATTTTGTTAGAGAGGTGAAAATATGGTGGCACAAATGGCATTGGGAGAAGATATGCTTGCTAATGCTTTAGTTACCTTTAGCTAAAAAAATCTGAAATAGAATTTGCTAGAGGCTACAAACTTTGGGCCTTATAACTGTTTGCCTCAATACAGCCACAAAGTGGGTTGGTGAGTTTAGAGAAATATTCCTGAGAACATTGGAGTGTGACTGCTAATGAAAAGGATAAATGTACCTTTGTGGTTTTGATGTAGGAAAAAGACAAACAGATGGAGTGGAGACCTAAGCTTAGGAAACATCAGACTGGCATATCTATTTTTATATGACTTTTGCAGAATGTGCAGAAACAAGCATCACGAGTGTTTGTCCAAATGGTTCTGCTGCAAATACAAAGTTCTGAAAATTGTTGAGATCATTTTTGGGATGATCTTGAGGAAAAGAAGGTATAAAACTGTTATGAGTTTCAGTGTTAATTTGCCCCTTTCCTTGCAAAGATTTCACTATGTGCAGGGGAGGGGATGGTGTGCACATAATAAAGGTTTGCCTTTGCCTGATCCTTTGCTCTGTACTGTCTGTCATTAAGAGTTCTGCCAGGATTCTTATCTTGGGAAAATCTTAGGAACAAGGTTTTGCTTGAGCACAGAACTGGTTGTGTTTGCTTTCTCCATTTTCCTCATTTTATTTCATCAACAATTCTAGCAGGACCTACTGCTAGGCTGCATCAATAGAAGTATAGTGTCTAGATAAAGGGATGTAATAGTGCCACTCTATTCTGCTCTGGTCAGGCCCCACCTGGAATATTGTGTCCAGTTCCGGGCACCAGAATTTAAAAAAGATGTTGAGAAACGAGCGTGTCCAAAGGAGGGCGACCAAAATGGTGAAGGGTCTGGAAACTATGTGCTATGAGGAACGACTTAGGGAGCTGGGGATGTTTAGCTTGGAGAAGAGAAGGTTAAGAGGTGATATGATAGCTCTGTTTAAATACTTGAAGGGATGTCATATTGAGGAGGGAGCAAACTTGTTTTCTGCTGCTCCAGAGACTAGGACCTGGAGCAATGGATGCAAGCTACAGGAAAAGAGATTCCACCTCAACATTAGAAAGACAGTCAGGGCTGTTCGACAGTGGAACAAACTCCCTCGAAGTGTAGTGGAGTCTCCTTTCTTAGAGGTCTTTAAATAGAGGCTGGATGGCCATATGTCGGGGATACTTTGATTGAGATTTCCTGCATGGCAGGGGGTTGGACTGGATGGCCCTTGTGGTCTCTTCCAACTCTATGATTCTATGATTCTACTAACCAACTTGATGCAGTCTGACAGGACGTCTAACAGTGAGAATCAAACTAGACAGCTGCAGGAGATAAAACTAATAATAATAATATCTTCCTACCTCCCCAGTGTAGTAGAGTGATACTATTCTGGTGGCATGAAGGAACTGGAACCATTCACATCTCAGTGCTGGACAGTAGGTTTAAAACTGAGAGAGCCTCAACCAGTCCATTGGAATAAGCCTGTCTCCACTTAGCCTTTGTACCTTGTTTTTAAAAAGCAACAGAAAAAATACTACTGCATAACGTGTATAGCCGTTTTCTACAACTGGAAAAATTGGACCCTCTAGTGATTTAAGAGAGGATAAATGGCATACTGGATATGGCACCTATGATGAAAATGACAAAGTTGATAAGAATTAAGAAAGATAGGCAGTGAGACATTTATCAAAAAATTGACATGATTTGTACAACATCGGAATGACAAAATCCAACACATGGTTGATTAACATGCATTACCAGATGCAAATATAGAATATAAATGATACATGGTAGATATCGATTATATATATTGGTATTTTTATTTATCTACTTTATTATGATATTTAATCTGATATTTTTATGCTTGCAGATATTACTTTCAAAAGTTGTTGGAAATGCTGTTATATATCACAGATTTATAATTTAACGAAGAGAAAACTTTTGTTTGGTGCTGTGATGTGTGCCCAGAGCAATGTATGAACTGAACTGTCTTTTTCACTGCAGCAAGACAAAGGCGGGTTACAGACAGGCCAAAATAAAGCTGCTTCGAGTAACTTTGGAGGTATGGTATTTCAATGATGCAAGCGTCCTAAGAGTCCAAAAGCCGCATCAAAGCTGCATTCCAGTCCTTAGAACTGGAGTGTGGCTTTGGTGCGGCTTTTGGACTCTTAGGACACATGCATCATTGAAATACCATACCTCCAAAGTGACTCGAAGCAGCTTTATTTTGGCCTTTCTGTAACAGGCCAAAGTTCCATCCATCCTAAAAGAGGCTGTGGTGCTGTCTTTGCTTAACGCCCCCCCCCCCCCAACCCAACCACACTACATAACTCCTGGCCAGTCTCAATTATCCCTTTTGGGGGAAGGTTCTGGAGCACATGGCGGCCTCCCAGATCCCTAGATGAATCCGATTGTCTAGATCCATTTCAATCTGTCTTCAGGCCTGGATAAGAGAGAGAGACAATTTTGGTTGCCTTGTTGGATGTCCTACACTGGGAATTGGATAGGGGAAGTTTGACCCTGTTGTTCTGCTGAACCTCTTGTCAGTTTTTGATACCATTAACTGTCATGTTCCTATGATTATCACAAGAACCTGACAACAAAGTATGATGGACATAGAAGGGGGAATCAAAGGAAATTGTAGATGGGGGGAGGCGGGTGACTGAAACAGGAAAACTGGCTTTTTAATGACTATTTATGATGGTACCTTCCTTAGCAGCAAGATGGCGGGGAGACAGGAATTGAGAAGGAGCAAACTTCAAAGTGCACCTTTGAAGTGGGCAAACGGTGCTGGCTACAAGTGTCCGGAGGGGGCTAGACAAAGTATTTTAAAGTTTAACTTGGCAAAACTCAGAGTTGATTCCAACCATTGTGGGGTAATTTTGTGTGTTTTAGAATCCAGAATGAAGCAATAGTTAATTTTCATTACAATGCTGCCCTGGTTCTTCACGTCTCCAGCTACCAAACATGACACATTTACCATGGTGTCCTTCTGAACTGCATCTCAGAATATGTATGTTTTAACTCTTACATCATTTAATTGTATTTTAAGCTGCTCTGGGATTTTTACTATTCTGTGAGATATATTTTCATCAATGCATACAAATAAATAGTTAACAGGAAACATATTTAACTCCCATTAAAATAGCTTCACTGGTTGCCAGTTGTTGGCTTTCTGGCAGCAGGATAAAACCTCTTAATTCAGACAGGCTTTTAAAATAGAAAGTTTTAAAAGAATTGGCTAGGGGATGCTTTAATGTTTAAAAAACCTGTTTTTAACAGCTTTCATTTTTTTAAAATTGCATTTTATTCTTTTGTTTGCCATTTGTTTTAATATGGGGATAGTTTAATTCTATTTTAATGCTCCCTTTTTGAGATATTTTCAGTTGTTTTGTTCTTTTAAATTGTGAGCCATTTTGAGTCCCAGTTTTATGGGGAATTGGATGATGATGATGATGATGATGATGGATGATTATATAGTGAAAACACAGGTGAGCACCTTTTCAAGGGCTGCTCACAGACTGCAGTTCCTTCCATTGGAAAGCTGGGTTGACTCCCTTTCTGCTCTCTTTCTATCTCAGACAAAGACCTTTTTCTTTGCCAAACCTTTTTGGTGTTGATTGCTTGTTACAGAAGGTCTTTTAGTAGGGGTGTGTAGTATTTGTCATTGTCACTTTATCATTATTATATTGTAACATTAATTAAACTGTTTTAAATTAATATTTTAATATATTATTATTGTTGTTGTTGTTGCCCTTTTCTCTATCCATTGTTTTAATTGTTTTTTATTTTAACTCAGTTTGTGATCCACTTTGGGTCCCTTATAAGGAGGAATGCAGGACAGTAAATAAATAAGTAAATAAAGTTTTAATCCTTCCCCAGTACCACGGATATAATGGAACACTGCTACTGGAAAGATATTGTGAGAGACCAGCAGGCTGATTTTCTCAGTCAATTCAGACATCCAGTCCACCCAGTGCCATTTCTTTATCTCTGCTGCCACTGCTGTCTGTCATGGCTCATCACCTACTATATTAGGGACACAGGCCACCTCCATAGCTGGAGGAGACTTCGTGAATACTGTGCTCATGGCCCCCTCAAACCTGGTGCCAGACCTGGAGGATATAGAACACTGCAAAGTATTTATCTAGCTCAGCTTTTGGCAAGACTGGGTTTCAAGCTTTTACTTGGGAATGACCTGCAAACAATTAGTGTTCATAATTCCCTCAAGGGCTTGAAAAAATTGAAGAAAGGAGCATACTGTAGTAGTAGTAGCAGCAGCAGCAACGACAAATTTTATTTATTTCCTGCCTTTTCTCAATGGTCGAGGCAGGGTACAGCATGTTAAAATACAAAACACAATAAAAACAACAACACATAAACCAACAGTTAAAATATAGTACCATAAAACCATTAAAATACATTCATATAATACGTTCTTTAAAATATACCAACTAAAAAGTAATGATTTAAAATTGATGGGCTAGGCCTGCCAGAAGAGATATGTTTTAGTGCTGTTTTAAAAGCAGTCAGCATTTTCAACTGTCCTATCTCCTCCTACATACTGTAGGTGTGTGTATCTTCAGGTCGCTTGTCAACTTATGATGACTCCATTAATTTTATTGGGTTTTCTTAGGCAAGAAATACTTGGAGTGGCTTTGCCTAGTTCATTCCTCTGGTAGTACCTGTTTCTTCCTCTGAAATATAACCTCTACCACACCTGATATTCATTGACAGTCTAGCTTCCAGGTCCTAACCAAGGCTGGCCCTGCTTAGCTTCCAAGATTCATTTTACCGTTTCTCAAATGCTGAAGGCAGAGGGCCAGCATTTGAGCCAATCTGTGATATACGTAGGTGAAATTCAGTTGTTCTCTCCACATTCACTGAGTGCATCCCTGGCTACAGCATGTGTATTTTCTTTTGTCAGCCAGGAGTGTATCTGCAGGATGTGTGAAAGATGGCAGACTTCCAGCTACTCCAGTACTTCCGGACAATGTGCTATAAAGCTGAGTGCATCTAGTCATCAAAAGAACAAACCCCCTAAGGAGAAGAAGGCAGAAATGTTATGTAGTGAGCTATTTATATATGAAAATGATACCTGGCACCATAGAGAGTTTCTGAAACCTAACGATCACTGTTATTCCTCTGCCAAACATGTAAGCAGGAAAGAGTTCAGGGGAAACTACTCACAGTCCTCATTGTATGGGAGCTCCTTTCCATGTATGATTTGTAAATCTTCTTTTGTGTGTGTGTGTGTGTGGGGTAATTTATATTGGCTATTGATATTAAAGACCTTGTCAGGCTGTTGTTTCAAATACAAACATTTTATATTACCCTGGCCTGCTTCTGTTATGTTTAGCCAGTTCCATGTGAAAATCAGAGTTTGGAAAAGTTACTTTTTTGGATTATAATTCTCAGGCTGCTGATCATGTTGGCTAGGGGTTTGGGCAGTTGTGAACCAAAAATAACTTATAAGCTCTGAACCAAATACAGAATCATAAGGCTGGGATACACTCAAGGATTATCAATACACCCTCGAGGCAGAAGTTTTTACGCACTAACCTAGATTTCCATTTTCAGTTGCACTTCTGTGGATTATCCCTCATGTTCTAAATTAAAAGGTGCTACAAATGAAGAGCAGGCGTGAACGAACAATGGCAAAGTCATCTAGAAGTGCACATGAAACATGCTACTGATGATGATAGTGATAACATAATATAAAACGTATGACTTTTCAATCACGATAATAAAGCCATACAGAGAGATTCCAGTCTAGTAGCATTTAAGTAGACTTTTTACTTGTAGTTTATTCACACTGGGAGTCATGGACACAGGAAGCAGGTGCTTTTGCCCTGGTCTCAAATATCTGAGCTATCTGTGTATCATATACAGATTTACAGATAATTTGGCCAGTGCAATTCATGGTACATAGGATGCTTACATCCACAACAATAGCTCTGCTTTAATGGAGGAGAAATTGGACAGTGGAAGTACAGTGTGTAGTGTGGTGGTGGATTATGAAAAACTTCAGGAAGTTGTTGATAGAAAATTCACTTACTGTTTTTTTGCAGATGATTTTTAAAAATAATCTGTGTCCTACAGCGGTAATATTCATGCTTCAATATAAATATGCAATATTCCGTATCATCTTACATTGGGTTTACATTAAATTGGGAGAATGATAGCAAGAGATTATCATATGCCATGTATTTCAAGAAATGGGTATGTGCAAGCTAAAAGGAGTGTCAGACATGCCAAAATCATTAATGAAACTGCAAATTTGATTTTACTAGGTTAATTGCCCTTTCTCTTCTGATGCTTTAATGTGTGTGCATGTGTATGCAAGCATGCATATTTTTGTGTTTCAAGATGCAATGTATGTTTAAGATGCAGTCTCATAACATGCTTCATAATACAGCATTTATTAAGGGGGAGACTGGCATGATATCTCAGGGAAGAGTTTAGAGAAGAAACCAATTAGCTTGCTAATGATCAGGAGCTTATGCAGGAAAAAGTGTAGAACCAATGTGAGAGGCAATGTGAGAAATTCAGCTTAGAAAGAGCACTTTACAACCTCACATTGCACAGGCTTGTGAACTAAACCTTCCAGTTCTTCAAAGTGAACTGAGATGGCCCCACACTCCAGTCTACTGAGTAGTGCTCAGGTGTGCTTTTGTATCTTAGAGGACAAGCAAGGGCACAATGTTTGTGCCCTGTGTTCATACTTACTGTGAGGTGATTATTTTCCAATGGTTTTGAAACATATTACTGTATATACTCATGTATAAGTCTAGAAATTTAGATTAAAAAACTGACCAGAAAAACCTGAGTCAACTTATCCATGGCTCAATGCAAGTATTGTATTTTAACTCCTATTTAAAAGAAGGAATCATCACCTGATGAAAAGCAAGAGTATAATATGTGAAGCACTGACCCCCTCTATTCTCTCAGCCATCCAGTCTTAAGAGTAAGCACAAAGAGTTTTGTCTGCTGGACTTTTGTACATTCTTTGACATTGTTTTGCTTTGCTTCATCTTTTAGATCCTTTGCTATATGCCCCTAAATTTTATCCTCAAATTATCCACGGGTCATAGCAAAATCCATAATTTTGACCCCTAAACTTGCCCTCAGCTTATACATGAGGTCGACTTATAGTTGAGTGTATACGGTAATAAAAAAGAAACCCCAGAAATACTAACATAAACTTAAATAGAATTCGTTAACTCTATTTGCAAAATATTCTGTTCTCACACTTGAAGTATTCCCTCTCTGTTTAAAGGTTAAGAAGAGGAACCAAAAATGGTGACTATGACTGTCTGCTTCCCTTTCACTCTTTTTTTGAAACATGCCTTTGGTAAATTTTTAAGTATACTCTTCTCAGACCTTGGAAGTAACTAGTTACAAATAATAAGTTGGATATGAAGGCAAGCAACAACAAACTACATTTAGGCAGGAAAAGCAAAGTGCACTAATAAATGATAGGGGGCACCTGGATGACTATAAGCTAAACATGAATCAGGAGTGCGATAAAGAGACCAAAAAAGGCTAGTACAATTCTAGGCTTCATTAACATGTCCAGGTCAAGGGAAATAATGGTACCATTCTTTAACTTGCTTTGGTCAGACTTTACCTGGAATACGTAGTTCATTCTGGGCACCACTGTTCAAGAAGGTATCGACAAGATGGATTGTGTCCAGAAGAAGGGGACCAAAATGGTGAAAGATTTAGAAGTCAAGTTCTGTGAAGAATACCTAAGGGAGCTGGGTATGCTGTGCATAGTTTGGAGAAGAGATAACTGAGAGGTGAGATATGATAGCCATCTTCAAATATCTGAAGGAATGTCACATTGAAGATGGAGCAAACATGTTTTCTGCTGTTCCAGAGTTTAGAGTATGGATGAATGGATTCATATTACAGGAAAAGAGGCTTCACCTAAACATCTGGAAGAACCTCTTGATGGTAATAGCTTTTTGACAGAGGACTAGATTACCTCAAAGTATACTGAACTATTTTTAAACAGAGGTCGGATGGCCGTGTCTCAAGAGTACTTTAACTATATTTTCCTGTATGACAGGGGGTTGGATTAGATGGTCCTTGAACCTTTTTCATTTTATGATTCTGCTGTTCCAAACAACTCATCAGCCACATCCACTGGGCTATAAGAGAGCAACTAAGACTATTTCTGATATATGCCTAGGATTTTTTTTTTAAATAACAGAATAATTACCATGAATGTGATAGGCCACCAGAGTACAAGGCATATGGGTTGTCTTTATCTTGGCTAGTCTATTTCTGTATAGGATCTTGATGTGGTGCTCACCCACTTATCCTCAAGATGAGTTATGCTCTGCAAGCAGATAGTTGAAAGATCTACTTACGAGTTATACAGTCCAATTCTATGAGTCACTGAGCCATTTTTTGATTTAATTTTTTTAAGGAATAAAAATAAGGCATAGCCTATGGGGAGCTTCTGTGGTGCATTTTCTATGCATACAAGAGTATTAAAAACATCTTCAGGCCTCACTAATGATGTTGATAGTGAGTGTATTCTTTTGATGTCTTTGAAAACATCAAAGAAATGGTCCAGGAAGACCCTTGTTCTTGAGATTCCAAAACCCTGGAAAAAAAAGAGACTGATAAAGCGAGCGAGTGAGAGAACGCAACAGAAAGAGAGAAGAACTACAACTTGATTTTAATAGCTATTGCTGTTTCATTAAACTGAACTGTATGTTTTTAGAGAGGGCTGCTGGAGTTTGAGAGGCTGGAACAAGACTGTCAAGAGTTTTGACATCCTTATGAGTGGGCCTTTGTCAGTAGCCAAGGTTCAAAGCTGTTGAAATTTCCTTATTTTGTGCCTCTGAGGTGATAGGTGTCATTAGGCAATCTCTACTCATATCAAAGCAATGGTGATCTCTGAGAAATTTCAAACCAAAGACCAGGATGCTCTGTGACAATAAAAATAACATAATTGAAGACCAAGAAGGAATAAAAACATGGTGGATGCAATACACAGAAAATTATATAAAAGAGATGAAAAAACGAATGACATGTGGAATGACGAGCTATATGAAGTTCAACCCCAAAGTCTAAAAAGTGAGGTGGAAGATGCAATAAATAAAATGGTGAAAAACAAATCACCAGAAACAGATGATATCCCAATCGAACTGCTGCAATCCACACCGACAGAGTCAACTGCCGTGCTAACTAACATATGTCAACAGATATGGAAAAACAAAATGATAGCTAACAAATTGGAAATGGTTAATATGTATCCCCATCCACAAAAAAGGAGACACAAAAAACTGCAGCAACTATAGCAGTTTTTTACAGACCTAGTGCCCAAACTCACTGACGTCCCCACACCGGGTGTTACCCAGTGCTGGGGGGGGGGGGACTTCTAGGGACAGGACTTTCACCTTCCAGGGCAGAACTTCTGAGAGTGGGACTTTTGCCTTTCAGAGGTGGGACTTCCAGGGGCGGAATTTCCAGGGGGAAAACCCAAGGCACAGTCTTTCATCAACCCACCCCCCACCCTCCGGTCTGACAAAACCTGCCAAGAAAACTCCATGATAGTTTCACCTTAGGGTCGCCCACAACTTGGAAATGACTTGGAAGCACACAACAACAACAAGCATAATAAAGCACAGCACAAGAACAAGAACAAAGAGAGCCAGTAGTTTGAGTGTGTGACTCTAGAGACTAGGGCTTGAATCCCAGCTCAGCCATAAAACCCTCTGGGAGACCTTGGGCAAGTCACATTGTCTCAGCCCTAGAGGAAAGCAATGGTAAATGCCTTAGACAATGAAGAAATAGAAATAGTAAAAGAGTTCTCATACTTGTGATCAAACAATGATAGAAATTGGGACTGCAACCAGAAAATCAGGAGGAGATTAATAATGGGGAGGGTGGCTATGAAAGAACTAGAAAAGATCCTAAAATGCAAAGAGCACAAAAGTTAGAAACATACAAGCCATTGCATTCCCTATTACCATGTGTGGATGTGAGAGCTGAACAGTTAAGAAACTAGATAGAAAAAAAATGCATTTGAGATGCATTTGGAGCAGCAGCTGGAAAAAAAGTGCTGAGGATCCCGTGGATGGCCCAAAAGACAAACAAGATGATAAAACTTTGTACTTTGAACACATCATGAGAAGGCACGACTCACTGGAAAAAGCAATAATACTAGGAAATGTGAAGGGAAGTAGAAAAAGAGGAAGGCTGCATGCTAGATGGATGGACTCTATTAGAGAGGTCACAATCATGAATGTATAGGAACTAAGCAGAGCAGTGGAGGACCGTGTGTGTGTGTGTGTGTGTGTGACTTAGAGATGTCTCATCCACAGAGTCGCCAGGGGTCGAGATAGACTCGAGGGCAGTTAACAACAACAACAAGATCTCCCTTTTGTTTGCTCTTTCTAGTGGGGCATTCCCACCTCTAAGTCTGCTATATTAGGTCACAAGCTGAACTGTGAAGAATATCACATTAAACAGTCTGCCAAAAGCATTTTTTTTTTGCGCACGAAATTACAAATTGGTATCACAAGCACCAAATCAGTTTCCTGCATATCTATACATGATAAGAGGATGAGCAACAATGATACAGAGTGAGATCCTTTTTCTTGTGATGTATTGTCACTTGCTCCTTAGTTTAACAGCAGAGAGAAAACTAATTTAAGGCAAGGAGACAGGAGGCATCCTGGAAGATTTTGCACTACAAATCCCAGAATCCTAGGGGCTCTGCTGGCAGGAGAGATTCCCAGATTTGAAAGCAAGTAACTTGTGCAAACTTGGCTTGCGGCATAGTTGCAGAACATGCCTATTTTTGATCTAGATGCTTGTCATCAGACTACAATGTTGAAAACACGTTTCTCTCTTATGTTTTAAGTGTCAACACTTCAAGCAGAAATTATAAGCTTATTTACAAACCTTTTTGTGGCACTAGTTTCACTAGCAAGGACATAGACGTTAGATTCATACTATTATAAGAGGCCAGAGGGAGGGATGCCGGGACTGTTATTTGATTACTTCTCACATGTTACTACATTCTTCCATTACTGGTGAGGCATGGAAGGGAGCCCTGAGTGTGCAGCAATTGCTCTGCTCCCAAAATATAGGGAATGAATCTTAGCTTGACAATAAAAGCAGCTCTCTTATTTTGTCATCTGATTCTATAGAATGAGTTGGGGCAGCATGACTTGGTGTCAGTATGTATTACGAAAATAACCATGACTTCAACAGGTAGTTATGAGAACTGGGACCAAATTACACATAGCATGAGATGGCATGGATCTCTACCTTTTTTTAAAAACTTTCAGACAAGTGCAGGAAGTGCTGAATTTCATTGGACAGTGGCA
Organism: Sceloporus undulatus; assembly: GCF_019175285.1. Classification (NCBI taxonomy): domain Eukaryota; kingdom Metazoa; phylum Chordata; class Lepidosauria; order Squamata; family Phrynosomatidae; genus Sceloporus; species Sceloporus undulatus. Next base: position 266,800,128 of record NC_056522.1, read on the forward strand.
GTGAAGGGTGAAGTTGTTCAGTTCTTCAGGTTTCTGTCTACGTTTGCCTGGAATTGAAAATGCTAGTAAACTTGAAAAAGTAAAGGAAACTGTTGACCTATAAGAAAGCAAGGTTTCCTTTACCTAGGAGTTCTGATGAATTTACCTTCACAGAGTAAAGTCCTATCTCAAGGTGGTCTAAAATTCTCCCTTCTATTAAGCAGTTAAATTTGGTATTCTCCTTCACATGGAAAAAAATGAATTCAAGATGGCTGAAAATTTATAGTGTTTATTAGGACAGTATCTTTATTAGTCTAAGCAAAATGTCACAAAAGACAAACTGCATGGTGCTGAAAACTAAAAGGAAATTTGTGATAAAAAGATGTACATAATAATCTGCAAACACATAAGGCAAAACCTGATGATAGGATTTTGGTGTTTTTTTTAAAAAAATTATTAATTATTTAAAATTTACAACATTTTCCCAAACTTACATAGATATACATACAAAAATTCTTCTGTTCCGACTAGAATCCTATTACTTCCTTTGGGTTAGATTGCATTCCTTCTCTAAGGCTACCCATTTTAACAAGCGCTTATCTTAACACATTCATCAACAATTCCCATCAAATCTTTCTAAATTTCCCTCTATATTACCTTATCAGCTTGTCTCTTCTAGTTCCTTCTGGACCACCATTTATCCAGTCCCCGTAATAATCTAAAACTCTAATCATCACACATTTAGACTCCAAACCTTTTGGAATTTATTATATCTCCTTAACTCATATAATTTAACCACGGGTCCCAGGTCCTATGAACGTCATCTATCGTCCCCTTTCCTAGCAGTGTTGTTAATTTATCCATCTCATAGAAATTCATCATTTTTAATTTCCATTCCTCAGTTGAAGGTGATTCTTCCAGCTTCCACTTCTTTGCAACAGAGGATCTTGCTGCTACGATCATAAAAAATAGGAGTCTATCTTTTGACACATCAGCCTTGAATTCTTCGGTAATGTTTAGAAGATACATTAACGGATTAGGTTTTGTTTTCATTGGTAAAATTTTCTTTATTTCTTTATGAATCTCCTTCCAAAAATTATTTATTACTGGGCAATTCCACCAGCAGTGGAGGTACGATCCTACTTCTTTTTTACATTTCCAGCAAGTGCTACTTTTATTACCTATGGGCTTAGGAAATATTTAAGTCCTCCAAGGGTGGCTCTCTAGCATCCAGTTCTCTATCGTTGCTTCTTCCGATTCCGCCCTTCCTTGTATCTTTCCAGTATGTCGTCGATGCCCTTCTTCTTTTGTCACTTCCGCTGATTCACTCTCCGCCTCCTCCTCCACAGCTCCTTTCCACGTCCCTCCTCCCTTCCTCACAGCAAGCTCCGCGATTCACCTCTTAATCTGTCTCTGCTTCGTTTCCTGGCCCGCCTCTCTTCCTCCCACGGATTCTCCCTTCTCCAACAGAAGCACAGGTGTCACTTCAAGGTCAGTTGGAGCTGCATTATATTAATTTTTAGTTTTTGAGGCCGCTTTTGGTCTAAACACTCGGGGTTTCCAATTCCTTCGTCATGCGCAAACACCTCTCCTGAATACTAAGCTTTACACCAACAACTGCTTCAATACACGGACCTGGGTGGTCTCCTCACTTAGTCCCTTGTTAATCCTTTTATAAAGTTATAAAGTTATGACCTTTCGGTTTGAGTCCATGTCCGGGTTGCAAATCCAAAAAGCCAACACAGTTCAACTCTTTTTCCACCTTCCACTCTCCAGATCTTAGGGGAAAAGTTTATATTCTGATCTTTGAGACTAAGGAGCCACTTTAACACCCCTTCATGGGGCTTGTCTCACCGCTGTTACATCCAGGAATACTTTCCAAACCCAATCTTTATCACCCGGATAATTTTCTTCTCCTCTTTAAAAAGCTGGTGGGCGCCCCTGTGCGAAGTCGCTACAGTAAGTTGAGCAGGCGTGGATTGCTCTACAGATCTCCCTTCTCCAATGGCTTCCGTCCTCTCCCACGTAGCGGGATGGATTTACTGCTGAATCCTCAGCTCCAGAGAAAGTATGAGATCTTCCGTCGAGCCCCCTCAGATTCCCCTTTCTTTAAGGGAAATTCTTCTGGTTCGGCGTCCAGAAATTCCCACTCAGTCGAGACGTCCCGGCAGAGCCATTGCAAGGACCGTCTCAGCAGGGCGCCATTCCCAGCCGGAAGTCGATAGGATTTTGGTTTTTTTATTGTTGATGATGATATGAGTGATAGTATAGAACTCAAAGTGCTGGTGTGCCTTATCTTGCCAATCTAACTAGGCCTTTAAGGATGTCAGCACAAAAGCATAATAAAATGACTTTCATTATTTCCCATCAGGTAAAGCTGTCTCACTCCAAGAGACTTTTTAAAAGTTGGTACAGAAAAATGCATTTAGTCATCTAGTCAATCTCCAGCCAATCTGAGGTGATTTGCTACGGGTGTATTTCTGGCCTGCCGAAGCAGTTCTCTTGGTCTAGGTGAAATGTTATCATCTTGTCTGTCACTGTACTTGCCAGTGCTGGACTTGATGTCACATTTCAACATCCCAGGATGCCTTGCACTATAGTGCAATACTGAAGTTTTTAAGAACAATCATTTTAGAAAAAGGAAAGTGGGTTACTTGGCAAGATGGAAAAAAGTTTTTTAATGCCATGGGCATAATTCATGTTACTTGGGCATCTCTAAGTTTTCTGTGGACCATGGCAGAAACTTAAAAATACTTCATTATACACATTTGTGATTTCATTTCATAAGTAAATAATAATAATAATAATAATAATGGAAATCAAACAACAGAAAGAGGTTTTGATGATGGATGCAAGACTCAGTTAGTGTCTTACATTTGCTTTGGAGGATAGAGAATGTAATTTCAGATAGCTATTTTATATTGCAGGTTTGTTTGGATCAGTGGACTGTAGAGTTTGTAGTTGGATTCTCCTTTCTTTCATATACTTTGATGTGTTTGCCTTTTTAAAAAAATGCCAGTCCATCAGCAGTGCTAAGGAAGGCTGAGCAACACTCACTGTACCATAGTCATGGTTAGAAATCTAAAGGATTGTGAGGCATGACATTCATAGATGAGTTTCATTCTGTTTCATTGTAGAGAAATAGGAGGAGTGAAAACAAAAATGAGAACTGCTGGCCAGCAGCCTCAGGCAGTGATCCAGTCAACAAACTTGAATTAACCATTGTCTCGCCTGCATTCATCAGAGGCAGCTTCCCACTAAACCTCTGAGTGAGGAGTTGATTACGCTGGCTGACTCCATCTCCCTGAATCTGCTGTTTAAAATTCTACTACATTTGTATCTCATCGTTTCTCCAGGGAGTTTGGATTAGTATGTATGTGAAGGGAAAATGAGTTTAGCCTTCAACAACCCTATAAAGCTGGGAGATAGCAACCTGATGAATGCTTCTCAGTGCTTTTTTTGGCTGCAGAGAAATTAGAACCAAAGGCGCGTTACAGATGCGCCGAAGGGGCATGCTAGGGTTAGGAAGGGGCATGTTAAGGTTGAGAAGGGGTGTCACTTCCTGATGCCCCTCAACCCTAGTACGGACCGAGTCAGTACAAAGTGGCGGTGCCCGTCCACACGGGGGGCCGCCATTTTGACTTCGCGGATGCGTAGTGTCAGACGTCGCGTGGCAGAAGTGACACCGTGAGTGTGCGACTAGCACCTCATGGCGCCACTTCCGGGGCCCAGAAAGAAGCGCCATTTCGGCGCTTCTTTCTGGCTGCGCCCGGGAACCGCACAGTTTGGCCGCTGCGGTTCCCAGACGCAGCAACCGGCGCCGGCGGCAGACCGCCCGTTTTGGGCGGTCTGTAACTCACCAAAGTTTCTCTGCATTCAGTCCAGCACTCTATGTACTCAGGTGCTTTGGGCCTGGACTCTACAGTACTACCTTCTTTTGCTTTGGGTGGGATATGGTTTCAGCCTAATTTTCATGTCTGCAAAAGAAGACTGTTCATTGCCATACAGGCATGACAGAGTTGCAACATATTTTTTAAATACTATATACATATAGATAATTACATTCGTTAATCTATACATAGTCCCAGATAAAGTAAATTGTGTTTTCTCTTTAGTCTGCTTGTTTCATCACAAATTGGCTGGCCTCCTGTTAGTTAGTCCCACCTACAGTAGACCTGTTCAATCAATTGTCAATCAAATGGTGAGTCAACAGATTGGTAAATCTCACTCACTGAATGAGTTTACTCTAATCATGACTAACAGGATTTATGCCTGTAATTATTGCTTGTGCTTGCAATTTATTAAAAACCACTACTTAAGTGATTAGTTTAAAATGATTCTCATGGAAGCAATATTTTTATTTGAAAGGCTCTCGTCCACCTTCAACCTTGACTGCTGCTGATTTATTGTTGGTATGTGCTGTCAAGTCAGCTTTGGCTTACTATGACCCCACAAATGAGAGACCTTATTGTACAGCCCTGCTCAGATCTTGCAAATTCTGAGCAACGGCTTCCTCAGTTGAAGCAATCCACCTGTAATGTGACCTTCCTCTCTTCTGCTGCCTTCCACTTTTCCCAGAAGTATAATCTTTTACAAAGAATCATGCCATCTCATGAAATGTCCAAAGTATGATAGCCTTAGTTCAGTCATTTTGGCTTCTAATAAGAGTTCAGGGATGATTTGTTTTAGGATTCATTTATTTGTTTTTCTTTTTTAACTTCTACTGAAACTAGAAACTATTCTGTTCCTTGATTTTGAATTAGGAGTCAGCTAATTTTTAATCAGCCAGTTACAGGACAAAAAGTGAAGGCCAATTGCACCTACAGGATTTTTTACTCATTTCAGCATAGGAAGCAAAACGGTGTCCTCCATGCAATGATTTGATCATGTGGGGCCAAGCAGAGATCTTATTAAAAGGGGCATTCCTGTAAATCTTGTGCTGGGATGTCCCAAGACTTTGTATTTGGAAATGTTGCTTTCTTGGGATATGTAGAGGGCCATGCACAGTCAGTCAGTCAGTCAGTCTGTCAATCAATCAATGTCACCTTGAAAACACCCAACATTATGACTGGGAACAATTACTCACTGAGTGAATTATATGGAGCCCAAATGAGAAAAACATAAATTCTGTCAAATAGAATTCATTTTTTAAAAAAACGTGGATGCAAATTTGTTTACTCAGTTCAGTCTACCACAATTGTTCAGTCTACCACATATTATTCTCTTGATGACCTTTCTTTCTAGCCAAAATAATAAAGCTGTCATTGGATGTTGCACAGATTATTATAGCTACCTAAATTTAACTTGTCAAACCTCCATTCCCATCTCTGACTGTTTGACATTGTGGCCATCCTACCTACTTATGCATCCTTTTAGCTTACTTTTAAAAATGCATGTTTTAAAAAATGCATTTTAATGCTGAGTTGCAGTACCACCCTTTGGCTATTATGTTGGCTGCTGAAGCATAGCAGGGAGCAGGCCAGGCACACCAGGGAGCAGCTTCCTCCTCTGGCATCTTGTCACAGTAGCACTATGTAAAGCTTCTGAGTCCTGCTGCCAGAATCTTCTCCTGATCAAGAGACAAATTGGATGCCATTCGCAATTAACCAGAGTTGGCAGCACACTTCACCATGTTCTTTATAAACTCCATAGTGTGGATAGAAAATGTATAAATTTTCCTTATGTCCATACACTCTTGAGACTGAATATGTTGAGGCACCCCACTGGAAAAAAAACAAAAACCTGTCAGCCTGTGTTTGTTGGCCCAGAATAGTTCATCACTTTTTTTTCCTTCTCAACAGCAGCAATATTTGAAACATCTAACACTTTCTGTTAAAAAACAAACAATGTTTTCATTAAACGAAGTCTCAAAACGTTATTTTAAAAAAACATCAAAATGCACAGAAGCTGTAATAACCTTCCATGGCAGTTTTGAAATTTTTCATTCTCACATGCAGGAATGAAATATGCAATGATTTCAATCCCTGCTAAAGACTCATACATGGCAATCCACAAATGGCAGCCAGAGTATAATCTGACCCATGGGCAGAAGTGCAGCCCGTGGGTCAGATGTGGTCCCTGTGCCATTCAGGGAGTTCCAAAATCCCGAGATTTTTCCATATTTAATTATTACTAACAAACATTTGAGCCTTCCCCCAGCCTTTACCTAGAATGAGGTTACTTGGAAGGGTTGGGGTAAGGGTAAGGGTCCTTTGTCTCATTTGTTTTTCTGTAGCAGTTTGTCCATAGATGGGCTCTGAGGGTGATTTGTTTGATTGGCTTCTCTGTGAATAATTTCAGCAGAACATAAAGTTGATCCTCTGTATCCACAGTTCTTTATCTATGGATTCAAACATCCATGACTTGAAAATATTCCAAATACACACACACACACACACACACACACACACACACACACACACACATTCCAAAACATGAAGCTTGATTTTGCCATTTTCTAGATGGGCCACCATTTTACTATCCCATTGTATTCAGTGTGACTTGAGCATACACAGATTTTGGTTTCCATGGGGTATTCAGGAACCAAACCCCAGTGGCTGCCCACTGTAGTGTAAAATGAATCAATATGGCCAGTGGGAGTGATTGAGCTCCTTTTCACCAGGTCTGCTTCAGTGTTAGCTTGCTGTGACAGTAATAAAGAGACTGCCAAGGGATGTGGGCCTAGGGAATCATACAAACTGACAAGCTTCAGAGCACCAGAAACAGTGTCAGTCTATTTCAGTGGGGTTGCACTTGACTCTAAAAGATAGCATGGTTCAACAGTTGTGATGGATGGCAAAAGGGAAAGTTTAACTTCAGGCAGGCAGGCAGGCATTTCTGTTGAGTGTTCAGAATCTCCTCTTTGGTCCACAGGAATGCAGATTTTCTTTTCTTTTTGAATTTTATTCAGGTGGGCGTGGGGAATTAATATTCCTTTAACGTTTTTATTGCTTCTCAGCACCTGAGAAAACAAGACACTGAGTTCTCTGCCAACTTGCATACATTTCAGATAGGCCTTGCATGAAGACAGATGTGCATTACTGAAGTAAAATAAGTGCATGTCTTTGCTGACTGAGGTCGTTGATTCTCTGTAGGATTTATCATTATATTATTTTCTCAGATCTGTTAACTGAAAGGATTTTACCTCTCATAATGCATGTAATTCTGATTTTATTTCCATCATGCAGATCAGAGCCTGGAAAGTTACTTTTAAGAAGCAAGAATATAACAACGAAATAATCCATAACTGAGCAATGATAGGAAGATGTCTTAGGTCGCACTACATCATCCTACTATTGTTCAGTTATGAAAAGCTTCAGCACATCATGACATATGTCCTTCTGTAAAGTAACTTTCCATGCTCTAATGATTTGCCTTATATGAGCAGATTTCAGGGCCATAGTTCTGTGACCTAGCTGTTGAGAGGTGAGTCTATCCAGGGAGAATTACTCTACCATAGGCCTGGATCATAGTTCAACTATCCTTTAGCACATTATTTCCCAATTCTCTAGCCTAAATCTGCATCTGTGTGCTATAATTTAAAGTGTCTGTTTATCTCATATACTATACATGGTCACAGAGTCACCAAACATGGTGTGCTGTCTAATGGAACCAAAAGTAAACCACAGAACTTTTGGGACCCAAGATATCCATAAGTTTGGGTAACTCCAGAGCATACACTTCAAATTAATGTATTTTTTTGTTATAGAGTTTGCATTTAGGGATGGATGTTGAACAAATCTGCTATTTGGCTCCTTTTAGACTATACAACTATCTTTGCTATTTAGGCTCCTTTCAGACTACAGAATTATAGTGCTGTAATTCCACTTTAGCTGTCATGGCCAGTTCCAATGGCATCCTTGGGTTTGCAGTTTAGGAATGAGCTCTGCTAGTGCTACACTAAACCATAAAGCCCAGCATGCTGTAGGATGCAGCCATAGCAGTTAAGGTGGAACGATAGTGATAACTATGTGATGTGTAATGGCCTGTAGACCCAGACATTTTTGTGCACTATCATCATTTTTTTTTTTAAATGCTGATTTTGGTTCATTTTGTATGGAACATAGTATGAAACTTGTATTAAAGATTGCAAAGTCCATCTAGAGATAGACATTTGTGGTTGCTGTTATGTGCATTTAAGTTGATTCCAACTTAGGGCAACCCTCTCAGAATGCTTTCTTGGCAAAATTTATGTAGAGGTTTGGTATTTAGCCTCCCTCTTTGGCTAAGAAACCCAGTGGGTTCCCATTATTCATGGCTGAGTATGCATTTGACCCCTGATCTCTCAGACCCCTAGCTCATAGCATACCATAATGTTGAAACCTTGCTTTAAGCTTCAGGCAGATTTGGATAGACTAACTGTCTTGTGCTAATCTTTTAGAATAGTCTCCTTCCTATTAAAAGGGTGTGAGAAGAAACTGTCTCTACATCCACCAAATTTCTTTGTGATCATTAAGTTCTACTCCCACATCATTATTTTTTACATCATAGTTAATGATAGCTAACATGTTAAATTTCAATATGTGGTTTGGTGTTAAAAGATAAAATGCTGCCACGTATTAAATATTATATACTTCCAACTGGATCCATTTAATGTTTAAATGGCAAAGATTCGCTTACTGTGCCTTTGGAGGGAGCCAAATTCAGATAGCCCAAAGGAAAGGATATGCTAATAAGAGGCATATCCTGTTAATTTTAGAGGAAGGTGTTTCTTCCAACTGTGTTTGTTTGGAATCCCACTCATAGATTTAAATTTTGGGACAAAAAGAGTTCTGAACTTTAATTACTTGCTGTATTCCAAATATTACAAATTGTGCATAATGTATTGGTCACCCTACATTTGTTCATTTGTCCATAGGGTTTGGAATTGCAACTGCTGTGTAGTAGAAACAGATTGTCAGAGGCAAAGACTTCTAGTTTCTCAGACCAGAGGAAAAAATTAGAGTGTAACTGTGTCAAAGAAGTAGCCTTAAGCCATGAAATGTTTATTTCTGCCACACTTTTATTTATTTAATCCTTCTCAGCAAGGTTTTATTTTATCTTTGGCACTGTACCAGAAATGCCCCACCCAAACATACAAAATCTGCCTCATGCTGAAATTTCTGAGGTAACAAATGGATTAGTTGTTTTTCTCCCCTCAGGAAAAAATCCCTAGAATAAAGGAAAAATACCTTGTAGCAGTTTGTTTATGCATATTTGAATATTTACACAGGTGGGAGAAAAACTGAAATAGAGCCTCTGTTAATGCTTGGACTCAGAATTATGAATAGAGAGTTTAGCGTCTGAGGTGGAACAAGTAGCAAACTGTTCAAATTTTTGCACTTGTCCTTTGACTAAAAGAAGTCTTGTGATTTGTAATTATATATGCTTATGATAGAAGCCAACCAGTTGAGGATTCTATGGACATTTGTGTCCTCTTTGAAGTTTAATGATTTATGAAACTCAAAACTTGGAGATCAGTCACTCTTCCTTCCAGATGTGCTGCTAAGAATGAGCCTACATAACTAGCTTAGATAGTAATAATAATAACTTTATTACAGCCATTTGGCCAGCACATAGTGAACTTGCTTTTTGCAGACTGGTGGGATGGGAGCAGGATTGTGGTCTGACAATGGCAGGTGAGGGTCCTCTGGTCCTAGTGTTATGGCCAGACTGTTTGCTAATGAGATTTAGATTTTTGGGGATGAAAGGTGGGGTTTGGTACAGTATTTCAGAATTTGCTGATCCATCTCAGAGGCTGATGGACTTCAGAAGGATTCCTTGAATCTCTGAGGGAGTTTCCAGTTGGAAATACTGACATGTTTGTCAAACTGCTAGTCACTACAGATTCTGCAGATTTTGTGCAGATTCTGAAGATCCACACAGCCACTTCTAAGTATCTGTCCTGGACTGCAGCCAGCATACCTAAACAACACTGATATGGATGTCTCAGCAAGGTAATTAGCAAGCACTGGAACCAGTCCACAAACCTTGCAAGGAGTCAGAGTTAAGCCAAAAGCCAGAGCCGAAGTCAGGAAAACAGAGGCCAGTGTAGTCAGTCCAGTCCAGGGTCAGGGCAGCAGAAGGTAGCAAGAGTCCAGTCTGTTCCAAGGTCAAGAGTGAAGGCAACAAGGAGTCAGGATACAAGGAGCCAGTGCTGGCAGCAATCACACCAAAGGATTGTGCAATAAACTCTGGCACTGAGTTGATGCCTCTCTGCACCTTAAGTAAGGGAAACTCTCCCCCGTGCCACCTGAGGCTGATTTGCTAATTGCCTCTCTGCAATCCTCCTGGATCTACGCCTGCAAGCACTCTCAGCCCTTCTTTGCTTGAAGGAAGGCACGTCCAGGCATGATTCCTCCCCAGCGTCACCACTAGGCTGTTGCACCTCAAGAGGAATCCCACCAGCACTAGGACCTGGCTGATCCTCCTCCTCTAGGGCTAGGAGATCAGGGCTGGACTCTGGCAAAGCAGGATTAACACCTGGTGTAGCCTCAACTACCTCTTGCACTGGAGCAGGACCAGCACCTGGTGTAGCCTCAATTACCTCTTGCTCTGGAGGAGCCCCATCCTCCTCCTCCTCATCCTCCAAGACTTGACCTTGGCTGGCCATGACATCATCCCAGCATTCAAGGCCAAATTTCCTTCATGGTTTACAAGGATGCTTGATGTGATGAAGCAGGCCAGAAGACAGCTGAAATATAAACAGCAGGGAAAGCCATGGTGAGTGTGATCAAATACATATAAAAGCCCATTATTTGATCTGCTTTTAGGCATAACACAAGATGGGCCAGTCTTAAAGAGCAGTCAGTGCAGATGAAGATAGTCAGTAACCAGGAACAAATGCACCATAGGGTTCTGGACAGGAGTGGGAGGTTGTTGACAGACTTCAGAGACAGTATAGTCAGTAGTGAGGAGTCTTTCTTTCCAGACACACACTCCTGGCCCATGAGATTTCAGTTTATTTTCAAAGGAGGATTCTTTTAGTGAGGCATGACACTCTGGTAGTAGTAAAGAAAATATTGTTTTTCCACCATCATTGCATCCTCAGTATCATCTGTCAGAGTTTTTTTTATGGCTGGGCTTATTTGACTCTGCCTTTTGTGATTCAATGTATGTATAGTTTTGAGCATTGGACCATGACTCTGGAGATCAAGGTTTGGATCCCTGCTTGACCATGGAAACCCATTGGATGATATTGAGCAAGTCATACTCTCTCAGCCTCAGAGGAGGGCACACAACAACAACAATGGAAATACTTATATCCATTATGATTAGTACCTTTATTTATTTATTTATTTATTTACTTACTTACTTACAGTGCTCCCTCGGGTTACGAAATTAATTCGTTCCGCCGCGGCGTTCGTAACCCGATGCATTTCGCAAGCCGAAAAGGGCTTTCCGTTAGCGCTGGCAAGCCGCGCGTTTGAATTTCACGCCGAAAAAAAATTCGTAACCCGAAAAAACCTTCGTATCCCGGAACAGTTTTTTCCAATGGAACTTTTTTGTATCCCGGAAATTTCGTAACGCGATCAATTCGTATCCCGGGGTACCACTGTATTTTGGTATTACAGTTGGGAATGTCCAGAGCACCACCTGGTCTAACTTTGTGTGGATAATATTCAGATATTGTGCTATGAGCCCAGCAGTTGTTCACATTCCTCCCCATGGCTTCATAGTCAGATGTGATACACTCCTAGTTATGCCTGGTAGTATCATTCGGTATCATGTGAATGATTAAGGAGCGATAATGGTCAGTGTATCTGATAAGATTTGGCAGTCTGGACCTTGGCAACAGGGAAGCAGAATATTTGAAGCCTGAACGGTTCTCATGTTTGCCTTCTGGTACGGAAGAGGTGTAGTAGCAGCCCAAATTCAGGTCAGCTGGCAGCAGTCTCCTTCATCTTCAACAGTGGTTCTTTAGAAGAGGTTTTAACTTACCAGATTCTACCCCTTTTAGTAAGTGACACAGGTCCTGTGCAGACTGGCGATTTGGGCTGGGTTGGGGGTAGAGTCGAGGCATAGTGTCTACATGATGCACATCCCAGCTCCACCTCCAGGGTGATGTGATGCTGCACCGCATGGTGCGTGGTGTCACGGTGCTCCTCTGGCGCTGCATCTCTATGATGCAGCACTGAAGGAGTGCTGTAAAGCCATGGTGCCATGGCTATTGCACCCTTTGCAAGGGCATAAAAAGTAACCACTTTTTGCAGCTCCTTTTGTGGCCTGCAAAGGCCAGATTGGGGCCACGGCATGCAGTTGCTATGGCCCCGATCTGTGTAAAAGGGGCAGCTGGAGTCCACCCTTTCAGGGCTGTCTGCAAAGTCCCACAATCACTCTAACTAAGAACTCTTTTGTGTTCACAATTACACACTCTCAAGTCTTTGTGTGCTGGCCACACTTGTTTCAGTTAAAGCGATCTGCTCTCCTTTATGTATGTATGCTGTATGTGCATCCACAGATTGGCTTTCTTCCCTCCATGCAACCCTTAGTGTTCCCCTTGTCCTCATTTATCCAAACCAGCTGGAGCTGTTGCCAGGGTACTGTATATACTCATGTATAAGTCGAGGGAAGGTTTCATGGTCAAAATCCTGGATTTTGATATGACCCGTGGATAAGTCGAGGGTAAAACTTAGGGGGCCATAAGGAAGGATGGAAAGGGGGAAATACCACTTCTGTCTCCTCTGGACCTCTAGGAAGCAAGTGGATTTAAATGGAGAGTTGTTTCCACAGGAAGCAAAGGCTTGCAAACAGATCAGGCAAGTGCTTTTCAAGGGGGAGTTTTCCCCATAGGATGCAAAGGCTTGCAAACGGACCAGGCAAGTGCTTTTGAAGGGGGAGTTTTCCCCATAGGATGCAAAGGCTTGCAAACGGACCAGGCAAGTACTTTTCAAAGGGGAGTTTTTCTGATAGGGTAGGAAGCAAAGGCTTGCAAATGAACTGGAGGGGGAAGGAATTCAATGGAGATTGAGGTGTCAGGCTTGCTTGCTATAGGACCTTTCTAAGCACTACTGCTGCGCTGACCCTTCTATAAGTCTACCCAAGATTTTAAGGGAAAATTTGAAGCATAAATTTCTGGACTTATAGTCGAGTATATATGGTATGTCTAAATGAAACTTTCTGTAGAGATGAGAGGGAACTAGCATATCCTCACTTTCCTTTAAGGAAATAGTCCTTTGTTTGGTCTCCACTCTCCCATAAAAGGGCATAATGTCATCAGTGGTTAGTCCTGTGCTACCTCCTTACACTCCTCTAGTGCAATTCTATGGTCTATGTCTATCACATGTTGACCACAGAGTTGCACTGGAGGACCAAGAGATTCCTAGAGAGGTGTCCTCTCGGGTAAAAACATAATGTTTTTGTTATTTGTGGTTTTTCCACATTCATGGCGGTCCTGTATCCCTGTTCCCAGCGAATATGGACAAGTGTAGTAATTTTGAGAGAGACTCAGATGTGGGTGGTCTTGTGCATAGTTTCTGGAGCAGTGGAGAGTCAGCCCTGGAAACATTCTTAGTGAAAGAGAACAGCCCCATCTTGGTAAGGAGCTAAAAATGAGGAGCTAAAATGTCTTGCCTAAGTAAGATCTTGAGAATCTAGCCTTTTCTCCTTATAAAAGGAGTGAGCAGGGAGGCTAAACAAAGGATGAAGGGCAGGTGCTGACAATTAATAGATGCATAAGAAGGGAAAACCATAAAGCCCCTAAACATCCCACTGAGTTGTTCATATGCTTATGCGCAGTCCTTCCCATTTCCATCTCACCCTCAGCTGCTGTGTGATGGAGGCAGCTGACAGGATGAATTATGGCTTCCTCCCTTCCCACTGCCTCTCTGGAAGGAGTGAAACATTTAGCCTCCCCTGCTGGTGCTTCTGTAGGTGAAATGAATTATGGGACCTTCTGCATCCCTTATCAGGTCTGACCTGTCTCAGGGGCCAGACCCAGCTGCTAGGAGTACTGGAGTTCTGTTCTGGCTTTAATGCCAAATCCAAGGCATGTGCATTTCTCTGTTGGTAGAGCCTAGGCTGCTTTGAATATGGAGCTCATCTCCTTAGGGGATGAGAAAGGGGGAGGGAAGACATGAGAAACCTGTGCCGAATTGCTAATCAGCCTCTGCCTTGTGTCCTCCCAGTCTGCAGATGGCTTCTTGCTGGGTTGTAAGCCTATCAAAGCAAAACACCTTCATTGTCAGGCTGGTAGAAAGTGCCTTATGCTTTTGTTGAATGCTCTGTAGAGAAGGCAATGAGTTGTGCATTTTAAAGATTACTGCAGAAGTCCGATTAAGCCGGGAACTCTCCTATGAGCAATGATCAACAACGGGACTAAAGCTGCTAACAAAATATGTGGTTTCCCCCTTTTAATCTACCTCAAGTAAAATCCATTGTCCGTCAATTGGCAGCAGATTATGACATTCAGAACATGTCATTGCACTGCAGCTTCTTTGCTTGATCCTTGTTTTTAAAATCCTCATAATTTACTTATTGTTGCACATATGGTAATCTACTAGGACATCATAGATTCCCAATGCTATTAGGAAAATAAATGAGAAGAGGAGGTGAAAAATGGGAATTTTCTTTCTTTTCTTTTCTTTTCTTTCCTTTCTTTCTTTTTCTTTTTTTTTTTTTTTTTTTTTTGCTATAGGGGGACAAGTAATGTGTCCTCAATTTAATTAATAATGCAGTTTATAATGAGATATATTCTATTTATATTCATTGTATCTTCATACCCAGGAGTATTGCTCTCTCTTGAGATTCAACCAAAATACTACAAAGTTCCCACTTAAATCAATGAGGAATGTGTTGTTCAGCCTTTCTTTTCTGTAATATTATGGGTTGGAACTCAAGCGTGTTTGCTATCAATCTGTGGGGAAATGCTTTAAATTAACATGTTCTCAACTTTGTTTGCGAACAAATATCGGTATTATTATATTTTTTGTCTTTCAGGCATAAGTAATTGGGGTAGAAAAATTAATCCGTATGGACTATTAGAATTTGGACCATTTGGATTTTAACTGAGCTTGTACATTCATTAAACCCCACCCCATTATTGAATTAAATATAATGGCTAGTCCTAATCATTGGCTCAGTAACTGAACTTTAAGTCAACATGCATGTAAATTAAATTATTTAGTGTGTCTCCTCCAGTTAGAAAAAGCAGCTGCACTTAGGTACAAAACAGACTGCAGAAATAATCCAGTTTGAGACTGCTTTAACTGCCATGGCTCAGTACTAGGAAATTCTGGGAACTGTAGTTTTGTGAAACAATTAGCCTTCTATATTAGTGAATTCTGGTGCCACAATAAACCACAGTTTCCATGATTCCCTAGCACTGAGCCAGGGTAGTTAAAGTGGTCTCAAACTGGATTATTTCTGCAGTGTGTTTTAGATTTTAGATGACTATTTTCATCAGCTTCTTGTGTGCTGAAAAAGTCAACTAAATGTTGTGTTACCAAACCAATTTCATGTTTTCAAATTCTTACAATGGCAGAATAAGCTGTCAGTCATAGGGATATATGTACTATTTTTTTTTTATGAAGAAAACAAGTAATAATTAATTGAGATCTGACAGAGTGAGACAAAATACCCAGTTTGTTTCAAAATATTTATAGCCAGCATCATAGTCACTTTTTGCATGACAACTGAAAGTGAAAATGGACAACAATCATTAAATAAACTCAGAGAATGTCAACACCCAAAGATGATTTACATTATTTATATTTGAAAATACCACACAGAGCTAATTTGGTTCACAACCCAAGTCATGAGCAGTCCAGAATAGACTGCTTCACTTCCAGAATTCGTAACATGGAAATTTAGTACTGTGCCTCATTAAATAATGAGTCTAATCTTTGTCTACTCTGCTCTGCCAATATGCAGTGATTGCACACCCACTTTTCCCACATACCTGGCATACCTGTCCACCTTTACTGTTTTTATTTCAGTTCAAAATATTACACACACACACACACACACACACACACACGCATGCACACCAAACCTTGATTTTACTATTTTATATAAGGCACTGGAGCATCCACAGATTTTGGTATCCATGGCAGGGGGGAATTCCTGGAACCAAACCCCAGTGAATACTGAGGTCCCTCTGTAAAACCTTTATGTGTATACAATCAGCCCTTCTTATACAAGGACTTTTTAAAACATGAATTCAAGCATCCACGGTTTGAAAATATTTTTTAAAGGTATACATTTCAAATGTCAAACGTTGATTTTCCATTTTTTATAAGGGACACCATTTTGCTATGTCATTATATTTAATGGGACTTGAGCATCCATGGATTTTGTTACCCACAGGGGATGTTGGAACCAAACCCCAGCATATAACAAGGGTCCACTGTACTATCCAATGTATATAGGACAAAATTGCACAGTCAGGTACAGGATTTACCTTCACTGCTGTCCTGGAGAATTCAGCCTGTATACAGTATACTGTATACCTCTAGACTTTATTTGGACATACTGTGGCACAGGAGTGGCAGAAACAGGACAGGTAAACTGGAAAATAGTTGAAGGGACAAACTGACACATGTAATCTTTCCATGCTCAGCCACAGTGGGGGAGAGATCTCATCCAACTTTGTACTAAGTTTACTGCATGGTCCCTTATCCTCATCCAGACAAGCATGTTAACAAATGAATCATTGGTCCAAACACACTGCAGAAATAATCCGATTCGAGACTGCTGTAACTGCTCTGGTTCAAATCTAGGGAATTCTGGGAACTATCTTTGTGAGAAATTTAGCCGCCTGTGTCAGAGAGCTCTGGTGCCACAATAAACTACAATTCCCTGGATTCCCTAGCCATGAGACAGGGCAATTAAAGTGGTCTCAAACTGGATTATTTCTGCGGTGTTGGTACCATCTCTAGTCCTCAACTATTAAGCTATTTCCCCCCTCAGTTTTACATGTTGATTTGAGTATATCTACAAAGCCCTTGTTTTAGCACGTCCTTTAGTCTTATTGTGTGTGTGCTCTCATACCTAGCATTGTTGCTTTAATTCATTTGTTCATTAATTATGCTTTTTTAAAGCCACTCGTAAAAAAAAACCAAGAAGACAAAATGCCTAAAAGATAAATACTACAAATTTGAATAAAAAATACCATACAAATATTAAATGTTACTAAGATCTTAAAAGTCATTTAAAACCATCAGTGGGACTAAAATTATGTCTAAAGGGCTATTTATTATTCATCTAATCTTGGCCCAAAGAATTTCACACTGTTCCAAAAAGATTCCCAAAAGTGCATATAGTGCTATAAATGCTGAAAAAGTGCTCTACTCTATGCCTTTCAGACAACCAAATACTGATGTACTGATTCTTAGCAGATATTTTTGTGGAGCCAATATTGGTGATTTCTCCCTATTTGAGTAAGTTTCTGAGGTTTGGGACAAAGACAGATCTGAGCTTGAGCTCCACATGGAAGCTATTCTTGTTTTGCAAAAGAGGAGAGAAGCTGACAAAGGATTTAACAAAAGCGGCTGAGGATCTGTGGCTTTTTGTCAGTCACCAGCTGTCTTGTTGTGTACTAATAACTCTGCGAGCAATATCTGCCAAGTGGCAGTGCTGAATTCTGGCTCACTCTGTTTCATTCATAGCCACTGCAGTTCCTTAGTTAAAACTCTCAGCATGTCCCTTGTCCATGGTGCTGAAGTTTAGGTAGTCTCCTCCCACCCTTGCAACTAAAAGAGAACAATTGCAGGCTCCAGATAAATAGAAGCAGAACTACTTGGGTAATGTATTAATCAGTATTAATTACAACAGTAGAAATACAGTTTTCTATCAAATCCTTCATAGCTATTTTAGCACCAGAGAAGACAAGACACTGGGAGATTCAAGAAATGAATTGTGTAGAAATGAATCTCCTGTAGTGGGGATTCTTTTCAAAGGAGCCCATGTGAGAGGAGACTAGAGAGAGAGAGAGAGGAGGACAGCAGAGAAATGCAGGGAAAGGGGTGTGTGTTTAAGCCTTTCTTTCATGATCTGTTTCTCTAATCTAAATTGCTCTACAGGCTAGTAACAACAAGTATTTTGGCAGGCAGACTTTGCAGGATTATGTATGTGTGAAGCCACCATGGTGTAGTGGTTTATGACTCTGAAGACTAGGGTTCAAATCCCAGATCAGCATGTAAACCCACTGGGTGACTTTGAGCAAATCTCTCACACTCTCTCAGCCTCAGACAATGACAATGGCAAACTCTTTCTGAAAAAACATGCTAAGAAAACACATGATAGGTTCACTTTAGGGTTGCCGTAAGTTAGAAAGGACTTCAAAACACACAACAACAATAATAGATATATATAAAATGTAAGATGGGTGATTTGTTGTTCTTTGACTGCTAACTTTATTTCTACTCTTATACACGCACGCGCACACACACATGCACACACACACACATACCCCAAGATGCAAAAACAAAAAAAACAAAAAAACCCAGCTATTAGTTTTGCAGCACAGGTATTGGTTGTTGTTATTATGTGCCTTCAGGTCATTTCCAGCTTATGACAACTCTAAGGCAAATCTATCATGGGTTTTTATTGACATGATTTGTTTGGGAGGAGAGTTGCCTTTGCCTTCCTCTGAGGCTGAGAGAATGTGACTTGTCTAAGGTCACCTTTGGATAGAAATACAAAAATGAGAAATACAGACTTTCACTGTTATGTGGCACACTTGTTATGCCGCCCCTGCGGCTCAAAAAGAACCCATTTTTTTTCTGGGTTCTTTTTCCTCTGTAGGGAAGCCGCACGGTTTGGCAGCTGTGGCTTCCCTCCAGAGGAAATTAGGCTTTTCGGGCGGTCTGTCTCTCACCAGTGATTCCTTAATAAAGGCATACTTCACTTAACAAAGCCTTTAACAGAACAGTTCCTTTAATAAAGGTCTTTTACACCATCCAGGCCCCCCCCCCTTTCCCCCTTATCCTCTGTCCAACTAGAAATATTTTAGCAGCTTTGGCATTGGGTGGAAAGTGAAGGAGGGCTGGAAAAATACAGACTTTCAGTGTCCTGTTGTGGTAGTTTGTCTACAGTAAACAATGTAATAAACAAAGCTTGCACTTAGAAAGAGTGGGATTCTTCTCTAGCCAATTCTACTGTAGCCGTGTGTGTAACAGGCAACATAAATAACAGGTGCTTCCAAAATCCCTTAGTGTGTACATCACAACAGAAAGAGAGAAAGGGGGAGTAAATAAGGCTGCCTCATCAGCCACCTCCAGTATGTTTTAAAAGCATAGATCTGTATGTTTGCCCACCAGAATGAAAATGCTAAAACTGTGAAGTCTGATAAGTGGGACAATCATTCCTGAATGCATTTTGGAAGAAGCTTTTATGTTGTCTCTAGAAAGTTCAAAATGTTTAATTTATTTAATTTCACACGTACACTTTGTGAATAAAAAGTTTGCTGAAGCATATTCAGCTCTTTTTTTTTTATGGTGGGAGAACCTAAACTTATTCTTTCCATGTCATGTCTGCCTCTGGTACCAGTCTTTCTGTTAGAGGAATAATGGTGAGAAAGACATTTACTTTGTTAACCAAGATACCTTTGTCTTCTGCAACGAGGAGAACATGATGTTCTCTGATGTTTGTTTTCCCTTTCAGTAAATGGCCCCATAGTTCCTTGTTTTGGATTTCTGCTGCATCCTGCTAAATTGTAAATGGCCACATAGTATGTCAATCGATGTTTTCATTGTGTTGACCAATGAAATGCAAATAGTCAACAGCTGTTCTGCAGTTTTAAAAAAGGTGAAATTTATTGTGTAAATCTCAGCAGGAAAGGCTAGACCTTGCATAGTGCATTTTCCCCATCAGAGCATTGGCTACATCTTTCTGTGGGGTTCAGTATTTTTATTGATAATGTTTATTGATAATGTTTATATAACTTTAGGATACTTGGGTCGAAGACCAGTAAGAGTGTTTGGGGACATCCAAATCCTTTTGTCATGCAAGAAATCAACTTCTTATGTCCTGGAGTTGCCCCAGGAGTAAATTTAAATCATATAAAGGTTAAATCATAAGAAGTTTCAAAGAATGATCTTGTCACTTCTCTTCCATACAAGCTTTACTAAATGTTCTGCCAGGCCTTCAGATCTGTATTTCTCTTCGAAGTCTGCAGACTTTCTCAGATGATCTGAAGTATTCTTGCTTTTGGTTTGGTTTGTGCCAATAATGCCAAAGAGTTGTTTTCTACCCTATTGCTTTCATGAAAATGCCAATTAAAAAAGTAGACATAACAACCACCACAAAATTTAAGAAAGTTGGGTTTCAGCAACACTGTAGAAATAATGCAGTTTGACACCACTTTAACTCCCATGGACTTAAAGACTTTGTAAAACTGCAAATCCCTGGATTCCATAGGATGGAGCTACAGCACTTAAAGTGGTGTCAAACTGCATTATTTCTACAGTGTATGTGCACTCATAGACAATTTTTAAATCATAGTTTTTTGTGGGTTTTTCAGGCTATGTGGCCATGTTCCAGAAAAGTTTCTTCCTGACATTTCGCCAGCATCTATGGCTGGCATCTTCAGATAATTCTCTGAAGATGCCAGCCACAGATGCTGGCAAAATGTCAGGAAGAAACTTTTCTGGAACATGGCCACATAGCCCGAAAAACCCACAAAAAACTATGGATGCCGGCCATAAAAGCCTTCGACTTTACAATTTTTAAATCACTTTGAGCATAGTTGGTGGTAGTACATAGATGGGTGGCTTGTAGCTTATAGAGCAAACACAGGTGCACTCCTTCAGGCTTCTCACAGAATTAAAGCTGCTGCTCACCAGACTAACACTGGAACAGCTATGTATCTTAATGTACACAATCATTGGGGTTTAATTTGCACTGTGATCTATTGTGTTTTTTAGTCTTTTTTCCCCGTTATAATACATTTTTCATTTTGGGTGAGAAGACATCATTTATGGGCATCCTCTGTGGTTTTCCAGCCAAACACTTGCCCAGACTCTAGGCTTTCAGCTGCTTTGCTGAGTTTCGGCATGGGCACTCCAGTACGTGCCTGCAGTCCATACCCTGGGCTCAAGCCTGCTGACCTGGAATGTCTCCCACATGCTTTAATCCCTTACATCACAACTGGAAATAATTATCCGATGTCCAAAAGGGAGAAATAATCTCTGTCCAAGCAAATTTTTAAAGGTACAAAAAGACAGCTCCTTGTTATGCATTCACAAAGGAACTTGTATGTGTATATCTCAGGGCTTTCAAAGTAACTTTGGAAAAGTTACTTTTCCAAGCTGTGGTAGACATGTGCCCAGCAAACTAAAAGAACTGACTGTGTACAAAAATCTATTGTAACTGAGCTTTTCTCTAACATCCTGATTAAACTGTAGCTTGGAAGAAGTGATCCAACGCCATACGTCAGCTTCTGAAATAGATTTTTGGTGAAATAAAAGTTATTTAAATAAAAGTTCAACCGCTTAAAAGTTAAAAACTGAAGTTCTTTCTTTGTGGTAGCTCTGGAATCAATGTGGTTGCAAGCCTTTCTAGGAAGGAGGCAAGCAACAGTTCTGTTTAAGCAGATTCTTACATTGTATTTTGATAAACGATCATTTTAGTAAGTATATGTGCTCAGTGGGCAGAAATTCAGCAGGGAAATTTGGTTGGTTGTTCTGGATTTTTGCTTAAGTAATAAAAGTAACAGTGCCTGAGTCATTCATTTTAATTGTGTGAGCCTTAGTCAAGACAATTTGAATTATTCCACTTGGCTGCAGGAGGGGAGAAGGAGAGGGAATTCTATTCTAAAGACAAACAGAGACCATCCTTCCTTGTTAGACACTTGTGAACAGAGAGTTATAGAGTTCACACCACTAACTGCAAGAAGAATTAGGGAAGAAAAGCCAGTATTTTATAGCCCTCATTCTTTGGGAATTTGTTAAGAGTGATTTCCTTGTCTGTGAGAGGCAATCAAGTTGAAATATCTTTCTCTCCACAGAAGATCAAGTATAATAATATTTCCCACCTCCATTCGGAGACAGGAAGAATAAAGAGATAAATTTACATCACTAGTCCATAATATACTTCCAACTGTTCCAATTGGGGAAGGGGAGGAATTGCACTGTTACTTTTGATCCCAAGTCAGAGATAAATGTGTTTATCACACTAGTCAGTTGCTTTAGGTCATTTCTTTTGAAAATTACTTCTGTGTATTGGAAAAGGTAGCTGAATGGCAATGTATGCTTTCTTACCATGAGTGCATTTGAGCTTTAGTGGTGTTAATTGCTATGTTTACTTTCTCACACTTGAACTATGACAATACTGTTTAAACCACACTGTTTGCTTGACCTTTTCCTCCATAACTGATTTTTTTAAAACACACACACACACACACACACACACACACACACGGAAGTTGTAATTGTGCAATTATGCTATTATAGAACCATCCACATTCTCCTGCTTCTTTAGGATAAATACACACTATGGCATTTCCACCATTTTTGCTATACTTTATTTAGAAAATGTATTTATTTTTTATTTAGTCTATAAATTTTTCTGAACCTTGCAGTTTCTGTGAACATTAATCCTTGATAGAATTACCTCAGAATTGCATTATTGCACTACTTCCCTTATTAGAAGCATAGTTTTAAAATAACATTAAAATATGCCAGTGAATTAATATAACAGTTCTACTGGGCATCCTGATGTACTCTCAGCCCAACCACCGGAAGTAGTCTAGAGTTTACCTGCTGGAGATCCTTGGGGAATCCCCAAGGGAGGAACAATGAAACCATATCCACACCATGTCCATTGTGTGTCACTATCACAATGAAGTATAATGAGACAATCACACCCAAAGTGGTTACTAAAACATAGTGGGATGGGGGTCATTAATGGGTTATTGCAAGTGGGAAAAGAATCAATTTCCAAATGACCCATCTGTAGTAGAGCACAGTACACCACTGGGAGAGTCAAAGAGTTGGGTGATAAACACCAGACAAAGACAGAATTGATACAGTGCAGTTGCAGCATAACAGTGTCAAATGATAAGCTCCAACAGTAAGATTCCCCTCTCCACAATTTTAACACCATGTGCTTCATGAAATAATATATATGACATTTGAAGAAGCTTCTCCAAGCATTCAGAGAGCCTCACAGAAGTCCATGTCTCACCTCTGGATAGAAAAAGTGGAAATGATTTGTGGAGAGTGTGGCTAAAATGCTAAAACAGTTTCTCAGGGCAGTTATTAAGTATCAACTGAAGTGGCAGTAAATCCATCATTATACACAGATGGAAAAATAGGTGTAAAAATAAATATATTGCAGAGAGTATCTGTGGTCCACCTTTACCCAGTGAGCTCTCCACAGAAAATATAACCCATGCTTGGAGGAAATGTGTATCTTAATATAGGATCAATAAAACACTTGCCATTTGGGGTATGTGCCAAATTACCCATGTGCCAGTTTCCCAATAAATAATGAGAGTGAAACACTGTTACCCACTGTTGCTCATGTTTGGTTGACTTTTTCTTCTCCCATCATTTGGTTCATTTATTCTCCTCTAAAAGACAGTAATGTGTTCCTCGGTGACTTAATTGGTTTGCTGAAGGATAAGACAACATGTTTCAAAATACTTTTACCATTAATAACCAGCATGGAGGTTTATAAACATGGTCACATGTTGCTAGTGACAAGGAGATAGTTGTGATGTTCAAAAAGTGTAGGTCCTTTGTGGTTCCGAGGCCTATTTGGTTTGAATCCAAGGTTGCTCTTTCCCCAGAACTTAATCCTTTAACTTTCCAGGGTAAGCATTTAATTCCATCCTTGCAAATGTCATCCAGTTCACACATTATCATTCCTTGTTGACACTTCCTTCTGAAATTTATGACAAGAAGACAGTATTCTGTCATGTGGAAGAAATTATCTTTTATCCTTGAATAACAAAAAAGTGACTGCTCATTTATGTCATTCTTCCTCCACTCTAGCCACCTTTTGCTTACTCATTCTATCTTGCCATTACAGCTCTGGTATTTCCTTCTCAAAAGTTGATGTATTTGCCCTGGAAGTAGTTTGCTTTACTGAATCTTACCTGCACTGAACCATACTTCATGATAAGCCTATGACAAAAGTTTTAACAGGGGGAAACATTTTAATCACTTATATTTATAAAGCGTTTTTCTGTCACAGTAAAAATGCAGTTCTGTAGAAAATACTGTATTTAGAAATCTGGGAAGAATATTTAAGCCACTTGGTCATCACCTCTGAGACCAAAGTTTAATTCCTGACTTCAGAACTAATACTGGACAACTCACTGACTGCCCAGCCCTAAGACTTTTTAAAGTGCAAACCCTGTGGAAGTGAATTGAGTTTTGAATACTTTCAAGCTGGGTAAGAAAGTTTCTGGGACAGTGTTTTGTCTCCTGGACATGCTAACTCCAGGTAATGTTAAAAATGGGGGAGGGTGACAAGGGGATATAAATGAGGGAGTCACCTGGTACAGGGGACAGGGTTTCTGGGTTGGGTCTTCCAGGGTCAGTGTGTTTCTTCCCTCTGTGCTGCCCTGCCTGGAATTGTGCTGGGTGGAAGCACATGGGGGACTGCGGGAGGTGGGAGGGATTGCAGGACAATGCGGGAGATGGGTGGGAGCATACATGGGGGAATACGGGATGGTGTGGGAAATGGGAGCATGCAGGAGTAGGAGTGCACATGATGAGCACAGGATGGCACATGGGGATGGAAGTGCATGCGGGGGAGCACACCTGGGGGGATGCAGGACAGCACAGGGGGTGGGAGTACACATGGGGATGGCTCAAGGGTTCAAATTGCCAGTCAGCCATGGAAACCCACTGGGCCACTGGGGCAAGTCACAGGAGGAAAACAATAATAGCAAACCTCCTCTAAATAAATCTTGCCAAGAAAACTGTAGGAGGGGATCACTATAAATGAGAGTCAACTTGTAGGCAAATAACAGCCAAACCCCATTTAGTTCAGCTTATCTTTTTCCATCAGTAAAAGCAGAGATAAAATTTCAGAGCTTGTTTGTGATAATCGGGAGTCCCATTTTGGAGCCCCAGTTCTGTTTGTAGCATTCAAGGATGAAGAAAACTTACCTTGCACCAGAAATTAGAGATTAGGCATTAGCAACAAGAGGAATAGATATTGGCTGTTTCCAGTGGCTGCCAACCTGCTCCAATTCCCTGGCATAGTATTATGTGGGGACAATTAGCGGGTAATGACAGCCTTCGTGACCTTCTTCAAATTTCCTGTTACGCCATTGTGGAAAAAACAAATCAGCAGCTGCTGAGAGTGTCTCGTTTATGTTATTTGCAAAGGCAAAAGAACAGTTTTGAAAAAAAGAAAGAAACTGCATAAAACAACTCATAATATAACACAAAAGTATAGCCTTGGGCTGCAACACCCATCAATTAACAGTATACTCAGTAGTGTGGAATGATGGACATTGTTGTTGTTGTTAACTGCCCTTGAGTCTATCAACTCATGGTGACCCTGTGGATGAGACATCTCCAAGACTCTCTGTCCTCCATTGTTCTGCTTAGATCCTGAAAAGTTATATCCATGACCTCTTTAATGGAGCTGTCCATCTAGCATGTGGTCTTCCTCTCTTTCTACTTTCCTCCACCTTTCCTGGCATTATTGTTTTTTCCAGTGAGTCGTGCCTTCTCATGATGTGTCCAAAATACAACATCCTCAGTTTTGTCATCTTGAGCCTTCTAGGGAGCTTTCTGGCTTGATCTGCTCTAGAACCCACTTGTTTGTCTTTTTTGCTGTCCTCAGTGTTCTTCTCCAGTACCAGATCTCAAATGAATTGATTTTCTCCCTATCTTATTTCTTAATTGTCCAGCTTTCACAGCTATACATAGCAATAGGGAATACAGTGGCTGATATGATTCTAACTTTTGTGTTCAGTTGTATATCTGTGTATTTTAGGATCTTTTCTAGTTCTTTCATAGTCACCCTCTCCATTCTTAATCTTCTTCTAATTTCCTGGCTGTCGTTCCCATTGCTATCCATGTTTAAGTATCAATATTGGTAGTTGCTAGCAGTTGCCATCTGTATGCATTTTGTGACTAGCTTTGCCTCTGCACTACTATTTTGTGACCCTCAGTCATTTTTGGCTTTCCCAAGGCGACACTGAAGGTAGAAAATCAGAGGAGCCTGCCTGAACTCACAAGCCTCTACATGTGTTCTGCGGTTGGTAGATAATGGGATAGGTATTGATTCTTCCCTCCCGCCATGTAATCTTGGTGAAAGCAGGTTTAGGAAGTTGAGTCTTAAAATATTCCCATGAAGTCCCAACTACTCAATAAAAGCAAGAAAATGCATTTTAAGGTCAAATAAACATGACACTGTATTTTCATTTGTATCAACCAAGTGAAATGAGATAAATAATCAAATAGCAGGCACTGACCGGTGAAAAGTAATTTAGATTTTTAAAAGACTTTCCATTTTAATAATGCAATGTTATGGTAGTAGCAGAAGGTAATTTTTGAAATATGAAATTTATCTTGAACATGTCTTATAGCATTATGGGTCTTATGGATTGAAAATGGGTAATAAAATATTAAATTACAAAAGAAAAATGGTGTTGTGAACAAACTTTGTCCCATCATAAGCTAAGTCAACAAAAAGACTTTACTTTTCCTAGTGGTCTGCAGGACTTAGATTGAATGTTTGACAGCAATTTGGCTCCCATTGAAATCAACATGCTTACACATACTATGAAGCCAGAGGAGAAGTTTTGCAAAGGAAATATGAGGCGGACTGATGGGACATTCTCAGTATTTTGTGAAAAAATTATGCTATCAATTAAGGCAAGTGATTACAGAACAACTTGTTTGTTTCTGTCACAGAAGGGAGGATTGTCAACGTTCATGCAGGCATTAGATATGAATAAACAGTATGTGTTCTTGAAACGAGATCCCTTTCAAATGAAAATATATGCATTATGGTTAAAATAGGAAAAATTTCTGATCTTTGTTATGATGATAATGGATTGGCATGCTGTAAACATGAAAGGGCAACAAATAATAGGATTATTTCATTGTGACCCTTTTTGAGGCTTGCTTGCAGAGGCTACACACTTTGCTTGCTCCATGCAAGTCAAGAAAGGAGATCAACACTTCTCCTTTCCTTTCTCTGATTTAACAGGGTGAAATAGAACAGAACAGAAAGCCCAGCAACAGAAGACAGGCAGAAAATCATGGTTCAGACCCACAAACACTTTTGGGGCAATGCTCAGCTCTGCTCTTGCCAGTAATTCTCATCTCATAACATGACGGCTGAGCTCTTGGGAAAGCAGTGTGAGGAAGGAAATTTGCATGTCAAGTCAGCCACCTGACGAGAGAGAAAGATGTTTAGCCGAATGGTATCCTCTGCAGTTGAGATTGCTCTATCTCAGAGTCCTCTGCAAGGCACTGTACCATTGTGCTATGTTCATTTGATGCTGTGTAGCATTACAGAATTAAGAGTACATCAGTATTCAGCATCAAAAGGTTTGAGAGTCTCTAGGCTATTTGCTTTGGAAATTGGATTGACATGTAAAAAGAGAAAAGAGAGCAGCATTGCCATCTTAGTGTCCAGCGTTAGTTACTCTAGCTAACCTAGAGCCCATTGGTTCTCAAAGATTTGGTTTTACTTGGCTAGGATACAAATATCTCCAGCTCAGTTCTTTGACTGGGTAATAAAGAGAGCCCATCCTTATCTCTGTGTGGCTTCATGGAAGATTTTCATACCTGACTCCCAACATCGCTCCAACGTCGCTCAATTGTCACTCAAAAGGTGGCGGAAGCACACATGTGTGAATGCTAGGTGCACTTCCTTAATCATCATTGAAATGTGGCTCCCTCTAGTGTCCCTGAATCATCGCAAGGGGAGCAGATTTCCTATGAACACAAACTTTGCATTCATAGGAAATCCACTCCCCAGGAACAATTCAGGGACGCAAAGGAGGGAGCGACGATTGAATGATGATAGAGGAAATGCGCCTGGCATTCAGACACACGCGCTTCCACCACCTTTGAGCAATGATTGAGCTACGTTGGAGCAATGTTGGACCCAGGTATGAAAATCTTCTTTGTCTTGATTTGGGGATGTTTTTCTTGGCCACTTTCTTCCTCTCATTATCCCAGTCTTCCAATGAATAAACATGCACGTGTGTGTTTCTGCTTCTTACTACGTCTCATTTCTGGCATCTCTTAGATATGTTGCTGGAAGGTGGGATATATGGCAAGTCATTATTTCCAAAGCAGAAGAGGTAGGAAAGGGAAGAGCTCCCCCTCCCCTGCCATACTATGTAGACAACTGTAAGCCATGGACATCCCTTGGAGAGACTTAAAATGAAACTCCCCACCATAGTCCTAGACCAATTCCAGGAAAGAGATGATATAATTTTCTTCAACATGAAGTAGTTGTCATTTGTTAATTTTGTAGCTCTTGGGAGGGTGAAATGAAATTTTCATAGCCTGCCCTATCCCTCTTCAGAATTTTCCACAGGAACACATTTTACCCTTTAAGAAAACAAAATAATTTTCTAGCATTCATTTTGGCAGTATTAAAGGTTAGAAATGTGTGGGCAGTGTCTGCTGAAGGCTCAAAAACCAGGGGGAGGCTGGTGTTGGCATTCTTGAGCAAGGTTTAGTCACTAAGCGTCTGGAGATTGGCTGACACTTATAATTAAAGTGTGCATAATCTGAAAGTTTATGCGCTGCAATAAAATGGCTCTTCTTTGGAAGTCACAGAGTAAACAAAAAAAAAATATCATTAGTTATAATGGTGTTAAGCCACAAGCAGTGATCAGTAATACTAGTACACAAAGGAAAAGAAAAAACTCTAAAATAATTTGTTATGGCCTAAATCCAGTTGATATTTCCAAATGAAGTAGACCTGTTCATAGAACCATAGAGTTGGAAGAGACCACAAGGACCATCCAGTCCAACCCCTATTGAATCAGTGAAATGTACATGAGTGTTGACTGCCAACACAAGTAGCATTTGTCTAGTGCCACCTTTGAAAGAAACTATTGTTTCTGTCAGGACTTCTTAATATTTCCCATACTCCTCACCAGAATTACATTCTGGCTGCCATGTGTAGCCTTGTGACCAGATGTGTTTATATGTGTAGATCTTTGGAGATCTATACTTGTAGATCCCTGAAGACATCAGAACACAGCTGCTAAATCATGGAAACGTTAGCACATTAGTGAAAAGGTAGAAAGTTTCATTTACTCAAAATGAAGTAGTGTGAAAATATAGATAATGGCAGTGATGAGTCAAAAGAAAATGTGCTGTTGTCAGCACTTCAGTAATTCAAATTCTCTTCCATCACCATTTAACATTTCACTGTTTTAATTCTTTGTGTAGTTTAACTGATCTAGATACAAATAACTAAGATTATGTCTTTAAAATACATTTAATAGCAAGTCATACAATAGAAGAGTATAATGGAAGTTCATCTTACTGAAAATTCCATGTTCTGTTGTATTATAACTTGCAATGACATAGGGAGAATATAATAGCAAACCCAGCAGGAGCTTTCTAATGCCTGTCAATTGCTTTAAGAAAACATACTTGAAGCAGAGATGGGTACATATTACCAAAATTTTGAATTGTAATCTTATACCCAGTTATTTGGGGATAGGTCCCATTGACCTTCATGGACAGTTATAGAAAGGATTTCACTTTTAAACTTCTAAGCAGATATTTAAAGTATTTCACTTTTAATATAGTTGGCTTTCATTTATCTTTTCACCTTCATTTCTTTGGGGAAGCAGCAACCCTTCATAACGTGTTATTTCAATTTGAGATTAAGAGTTATTATATTGAAACTATTTTAAGGTTTGCATTGAATATGCCCAGGCAATTGACTCAGTGATAAACTGGGTAACTACTTTTTTTCTCCTGAAGACATGAAAAAAATCTGACCTGAAGCTTTGCTGTTTAGTGAATGTTCTTAAATTTTATAAAATTGCATAATCCCTTTAAAAAGAGTGTTCCCTAATGTCCCTGATCTTGTGCTAGGCATTTAAATCATCCTAATATTTATGACATCTCTCTCTCTCTCTCTCTCTCTCTCTCATTCTCATTGTCCCTCCCTCCCTCCCTCCCTCCCTCCCTCCCTTTCTTTCAATCTCTGTCTCTGCTGCCCCTGAACATGAATGAAGCTGGGTATTTCTCTCAGGTACAGAAACCATTAAAAGAACTACCTTTCTTAAAGGCTGTGTGTTTTTTTTTAACAATGCCTTGCCTTGCTGATGTAGACATTTGGTCTATAATAGCAGCTTGCAGTGACAAAGGCTTCCTTACCCTTTCAAACTGCGCAAGTTGGATGCTTGACTCTTTCTCCATTAGTGAGAATGGAAAGAAATGAAGCATGCTAATAAGCACAGCAAATAATGTGTCTCTTGAAAATTCCCTGCTTTTCCTTGGATGGCTGCTGGAGTACTTTTCAAATGGAAATATTAATTTATTGGTGTACACTGCATGATGCCATCGAAAACAGGAGGTCAGAGTTCAAGTTCTTTCCTATTTCCAGGGAAATGAAATTAAGAGTCTATCACAAGCTAGACAGAGTAAGGGAGACAACAGGGCCACCTGCTGTGGCAGATTATGTTGCCCTCTGTTGAAGAGTGAGATGGTGACAGTAGTGTTCATCATCACCTGTGAAGGGAAGGAGGAGGACTGAAGACCTCCAGCAGCGCTGACTTGCTATGTTTTGCTGGTGGAAAGCACCTGAAAGCTGCCTCTGTTAAAATGTCCTACAATGCAGTCTAACCTTCCCTCCACACTACAGATTGGGAATTACTTCCCTTTCTGGACTTCAAAAACTGAGAGGAGGAGGAGGAGGAGGCAGCAGTATACACACACCCTAAGGAGACTCCAAGGGATGACCTGAAAAGAAAATAAAGCCTTGACTGTGTGTGGGGTGTTGGGGTGTCAGGGGAAGCCACATCTTAGAGTAGTAGTTGTTGTTTTTTTACAAAAAGAACAGGGTTTAAAAGCCTGGGTTTGGCTTATGAATGAAAAGGCCAGAGACAGCTTAGGGATTTTGTTGGTGTACCGGCCACCTCGTGCGCTAACAGACTCCCTTAACGAACTGACACAGCTGGTCTCGGAGGTATTGTTGGAGTCCCCCAGGCTTTTAGTCCTGGGGGACTTCAACATTCCCTTCGTGGCCAGCTATGTTCCATCCGGTGCGGTTCGTGAATTCATGGATACCATGACTTCCATGGGGTTGTCTCAACTGGTCTCAGGTCCAACGCATTCTACGGGTAATACGCTCGATATGGTTTTTTGTACGAGCATGGAAAATCCGTGGGCGGAAATAACCAACATTTCCCCCCTGTCATGGACGGATCATTTCCTGGTGGAGGCAGCGATCAAGGCTTCTACCCAGATCCCTCCCGGAGGTGGCGGACCTATTAGAATGGTCCACCCACGAAGGCTGATGGAACCCAAAAGGTTCCAGGAAGCCCTAGAGGGGCTTATGAATGGAAATGACAGCGATTCTGTTGATGTCTTGACCGGCATCTGGGATACCGGTCTTTCTAAGGCTATACACAGTATCGCTCCCAAGCGCCCTCTCAGGCCTGCTTCCAAACGTAAGCCCTGGTATACGGAAGATCTCCGGGCGAGGAAGCGGGTTCTGCGACGGCTAGAGCACCGCTGGCGGAAACACCAGCGCTTATCCGACAAGACTCTCCTAGACCACCTTTTGAAGGACTATGGAGAGGCGATTCGTGCAGCTAAGAACTCGTTCTATGCTTCACGTGTCGCGTCCGGCAGAGTTGTTCAGGGTAGTGAGGGAGCTAACTCTGCTCCCTCCTGCCCCGAACCAGATCCTTGAACCTTCTAAGGCCTGCTGCGACCAATTTAACAACTTCTTCGCGGATAAAATCTCTCGGATAAGCGAAGGTCTTGAGGCCAGCCTTAGAGCAGAACCTAGAGCAGAGGTATCCAGGGCATCCGTGAACTTGGTTAGTCTGGATCAGTTTGAGTCTGTCAGTACCGAGGATGTGGACAAGGTCCTTGGAAGTGTTAGGAAGACAACATGCTCTCTCGATCCCTGTCCCTCATGGCTAGCGGCACAGGGGGGTCCAGCTGTAACTTCATTGTTACAGCAGATTATTAACACCTCATTGAGGGATGGGCAATTTCCAACAAACCTGAAACCTTTATTAAAAAAGCCCTCCCTCGACCCCCTGTTGCACATTAATTATCGGCCAATCACGCTATTGCCATTTCTGGGGAAGGTGATCGAGCGGGCAGTTGCAATCCAACTTCAATCGATCTTGGATGAAACGGAATATCTAGACCCATTTCAAACCGGCTTTCGGGTGGGTTACGGGGTTGAGACTGCTATGGTCGCCTTGGTCGATGATCTCCGTCTGGGCATGGACAGGGGAAGCGTGTCCCTGTTAGTGCTCTTGGACATCTCAGCGGCTTTCGATACCATAGACCATGGTATCCTTCTGGGGCGCCTGGCGGAGGTGGGAATCGGGGGCACTGCGCTCCAGTGGTTCCAGTCCTACCTCTCCGGGAGGTCCCAGATGGTGCAGCTGGGAGACGTGCGCTCCGATGAGAGGGCCCTTACATCTGGGGTCCCTCAAGGAGCCATTCTGTCTCCCATGCTCTTTAACATTTACATGAAACCGCTGGGAGAGATCATCCGGAGACAAGGGGCGCGGTGTTATCAGTACGCTGATGACACCCAAATAGTCTTCTCTATGTCTCCGACTGATGCAGTGACCGGGATTGGCGTCTCTCCTCTCGTGGCCTGTCTGGAGTCGGTAATGGGCTGGATGAGGGACAACAGACTCAGCCTGAATCCAGAGAAGACGGAAGTACTTGTGATAGGTTCTCCCGGTCCGGGGTTGGCGGTGGTTCCACCTGTCCTGAACGGAATCACGCTTTCCATAAAGGACTCTGTACGCAGCTTGGGGGTGCTCCTGGACTCGTCGCTCCACCTTACATCTCAGGTGGATGCGACGGTCAGGAGCACCTGTTATCAGCTTCGGCTGATACGCCAACTGCGTCCCTACCTTGACCGGGGAGACCTTGAAACTGTTGTACACGCCCTGGTAACCTCTAGGTTAGATTTCTGCAACGCGCTCTACATGGGGCAACCCTTGTACCATACTCAGAAGCTGCAACTTGTGCAGAATATGGCATCCCGTCTGGTCACTGGCACTGCCAGGGCCAGTCATATAACACCTGTCCTTAAAGACTTACATTGGCTGCCTATTCGCTTCCGGGCGCAATACAAGGTGTTGGTAATCACCTATAAAGCCTTAAATGGCTTGGGCCCAGGGTACCTGGAGGACCGCCTCTCTCTGTACAATCCGCCCCGCGCACTTCGATCTTCAGGGCAGCTACTGCTAAGAGTTCCAGAGGCGAAATATAATTCCACCTCTAGGAGGGCTTTCTCCATCTTAGCCCCAAACCTCTGGAACGCGCTACCCTTCGAGCTCTGCTCAGCCACCTCCCTAGCCCAATTCAGGAAGGGGCTAAAAACCCTTCTATTCGAACAAGCCTACCCCTGTCCAGTAATTCTCTCCCCCCCCCCCCTCCCCCTTGTATGCCGGCCTGGTTATTTTATTTTTTTTTTTTGACTTTAATGCTTTTTGTATGGTTTTTGTTTCCTAATTGTATTGTTATTAGTTGTTGTTCACTGCCCTGTTTTTCAGAAGGGCATACAAATAAAATTTTATTATTATTATTATTATTATTATTATTATTAAAGGATCTTTAGATGGCTGGTAACACATGAAGCACAGCTTCAGAACTAGGTATTATGAAATATGCAAGAGTACAGTTGTGATGACAGACATTCATTGGCTTTTCTTTTCTCACCCAATAGTGTCTATTAGTCCAAAATGGGACAGCTTTGAGGTTGCTTCCAGGCTGCTTCCAGAGTATCCTGGACAGTGTAGACCCATCCTGAAACTGTTATTCAGAAATCCTTAAATGTAAAAACCTAGGTAGACCATGAGGAAAATCTGTTCATTTTAAAACAGACTAGATATGATCTATTTCCAAATGCACGGAAGTGAATTTTCATTCCTTTCAGTTGGGGGTGGGTAGTCTAATGTCAGTGGCTTAGGACCAGTGGTAAAGAGTGTGTTGCATCTGAGCCAAAATCCATGCTGTAAATGTCAAGTGAAATTCAGAAACACCTTAGAATATCCCCAGCCCAAAATTACTTTGTTGCAGTGAAACAACACAACAGGATTATGTTGCTGATTCCAGCTCTGGGATAATAAATGCTCCCTATAATACATTACAAGGGACTGTTTTTGGCTCTTTCCCATTCCTGTCAGTGTCTTGTTGCAATAAGTTCCTTGAGCCCTAAAATAGTTGAATGTATCACTGTGTCCGAACATTGATTGGAGAGCCAATTAAACAGTAATTGAGACAGGTGGAGTTGCTAGTTGAAGTATATGCATACAATGCTAGCACACTGGAAGCTATTTTACCTGAAATTCTTCCTTTCATATTTGCTTTGCTTGTACATGGAGATGTTCTATTCAGTGTGGTATTTAAAACGAATACCATTGTATCGCTTGCACCTCTGAGTGGTACAAAGTCGTGCTTGGCTGAACATCTGAATAGGTTGTAAGACAAGAGAACCCAATTTCTTCAACAGGCCCCAATAGATAGTGATTTTGTTTTCACTAATGAATATGGTGCTTTGCCATTGTGTGATAACAAATGTACTGCTTTTAAAATTCCAAACACTTTTTGTAGTTTAATGGTTATAAGACTATGCTTGGTTTCTTTCTCAGAAGTATGACTCAAATAGGACTGCTTAAGTATGGCTATGAAAAATGTCATGCTGTATCAGCCTCATAGAGAGTGACACTACAGAAATGTAGAGGGATACTTATTCAGTGGCTTGCATGTCACATTTGCCTGGCTAACTTGTCAAAACTAGTTTTTGCTAACTCTACCCTGCAGCATCAGCCTAGCTTTTGAAAACTGGGTGTTCATTCTTGGTTTCCCCCCTTCAAACATCATTGTCAAAAGACAACCTGGTAGAAGGTAGGATAGGCAGGTGGACTGCAGTAGCACCAGCTCATTCTTAGGCTCTCATGAGTTAATAAACATATTTTCCATTGGAATAAATTAGAGATATGCTTACTCATTGATTGTACAGTTTCTCTCTCTGAGATAAAAATTTTCATCTGCTGTTTTCAGTTGATATCCCAATATGGCACAGAGATCAGTTACCTCACCGACAGGTTCTTACCTGATATCAACGAGCCACTGCTAAGACTTCAGAATACAAAGTAATTTACTTGAACAGGAATATTATTGGAGCCAGGTAAAATGTTGGTAATATTATCTGAGTGGTCTGAGAAGTCTGAGTAGATTTTAGTAGCAAATAAATTGGAGCAAGCATGATTCGCTCAGACATCAAACAAACAGGGCAAGATGCTAAGGTCACTGAGTAAATTATTCAATGTGAATAATTCTCTCAGTTCAACTTCTGACCCACTGACTATATGATACATTTGATTTCTGGGTCAAACAATCATCTGCATACCATGTAGGAAAGCAAGCCAGCCTCTGCAATTTATTTTGTTTTGTTTTTCTTCCTATGCCTGCTGGTCTGCAATATGCCCCTACAATTTTCTGTCTCTGGAATAACAATTTCATTGCTATCCTCTAAGACTGTGGCCTAAATGTTTTGCTGCATTACGAGAAAAGACTTGGAGGGATTTTAAAAAAAAGTTTTTTAGAGGTAGATGATCTTGTAATATAATTTTTAAAAAACCCTACTCTGGTAAGATACTGTTGGTCCAGCTTACCCACAGATTTCTTGTCTGCAGATTTGACCAACCGCAGATTGAAAATATTAGCCGG
Organism: Sceloporus undulatus; assembly: GCF_019175285.1. Classification (NCBI taxonomy): domain Eukaryota; kingdom Metazoa; phylum Chordata; class Lepidosauria; order Squamata; family Phrynosomatidae; genus Sceloporus; species Sceloporus undulatus. The sequence continues at coordinate 266,835,917 of NC_056522.1, forward strand.
GGGTGGGTTGCAGAAAGTCACTGCAGACATGAGTACTTCCTCTTCCTCTGTCTCATCCAGGAGCATGATTCTGCCAGGCCCCCTCAGCTCTAATGGCAGAGCCTCTCTGGCCTATTGTGCTTCCAGGAAGATCCTTATCTGGCGGGATCCCCTGTTGGCTACAGATAGACTCATGCTGCACATGGGGCTTCCATCCTGCCATTGAGTGATCCTGCCACCTATACTTGTGTCTTTGGAAGAGCACTCAGGAAATGATCTTCTCATCTGCTTCCCCTTCTCTCACCTAGTGACTGCTGCTCTGTGCCACCTGACTTTTGAGTAAATGGGGGATACCTGTATTATGCCATTTTATATATGGGGCTTGAGCATCCACAGATTTGGGTATCTGCAAAGATCCTGGAACGAATCCCCACTGATACCAAGGGCCACCTATACAGAGGTGGAGTTCCAGAGTCTAGGGGCAGCCACCAAAAAGGCCCTCTCTTGCATCCCCACCAACTGTACTTGTGATAGTGGTGGGATGGAGAAAAGAATCTCTTTAGAAGATGTCAGAGCCCAGGCCAGTTCATACTGGGAGATACAGTCTGCCAAATAGCCTGGACCTGAGCCATATAGTGCTTTATAGGTCATAACCAGCACTTTGAATTGTGCCCAGAAACAAACTGGCAGCCAATGGAACTGTTTCAACAGGGGCATTGTGTGATCTCCATAACCTGCCCCAATGAACAGCCTGGCTGCAGCTCTTTGGACCAGCTGACGTTTCTAAACACTCTTCAAAGGCAGCCCCATGTAGAACCTGTTACAGTAGTCCAAACAGGATGTAACCAAGGCAAGTACCACTGAGGCCAGATCCGACATCTCAAAGAATGAGTGCAGCTGGTGCACAAGCTTTAACTGTGCAAAAGCACCCCTGGTCACTGCAGAGACCTGGGCCTTCAAGTTCAAACGTGAATCCAGGAGTACCCCCAAACTGTGAACCTGTGTCTTCAGGGGGAGTGTAACCCCATCTAACACATCCTTATTCCCTGATCTGCCTTCCAACTGACCAGGAGCACCTCTGTCTTGTCTGGATTAAGTTTGTTTGCATCAATATTTGTTTAGGGGGCATCATGTAAATGCCCTCCACATCCCTTAGAGAGCAACAAATTTTTGACACCCTGGGGGCTTCAAAATTTCTTCCTTTCCCACCTCCTGATCTAAATGAATTTTAGACTGGCATTTACATTAAAACTGCTTTGGACAGCTTGGTTGACTGTATAATGGGAAGCAGTCAATGGGGATGTGACCTTACTCATTCTCCTGAAGCTCTAATGGGGTTTTGATACCATCAGCTGTGGTAATTCTTCTTAATCTTTTATCTAAATTGAAATTTGGCTAGAGGATTAAAAAAGAAAATGTGGAGAGAGTTTTCATTCTTACTTTGTGAGAAGCCCACACAGTTCTCTCTTTGTTTACTGTTTAATATCTACTACATGAGGCTGCTAAGGGAGGTGACCAGAGACCTGGGTGAGATGTCATCAGTAACACAACCCAGAACTCTGTCCATCTTGAGAAGTAATCCAGATCTGGTAGTTGATGCTCTGAATAAATGCCTGTTGCCTGTAGTGGAGTTAGATAAGCACAACCAGCAGAAGCTCAGTCCAGGCAGGGCAAAAGAATTTATATTGGGCATCTGTTGCAGGCTATCTCATTATAGCTGTGTTTTCAAAGGGCACTACATCTTAATCTGTTATAAGTGAGGAATTCACACAAGCGATCTAAAAAAAACTTCAAGGTAGACTCCTATAGAGAGCATCCTTATTTTATCTATGGCCTGGTTATTATCAGATTATTATTTGCTTGCATACTAGCATTTTTCCCTTACTCTGAAACAAGACATACATCAGCTCCTCCTCTGCACACCAAGTATTTCCTCAATCTCTGGATGTTATGTATGGCTTTCTCTATAATCTACCTTCAGGTTGAATGGTTAGGATGTTTACAGGAATGGGAGGCAACTGCTCCTAACATACTTCATGCTTCACTACCTAGTTTTGCTGTTCCTGGCAGTTTATACGGTGTGACAAGTGAATTCATATCTTTGGCTCTTTTTCTGACCCAAACATTTTGCCAAGTGAAGGTGAAGTATGAGTCATTCACAGCATGGTTGAATAAATCAGTGCTTCTGATTTATCTGAAGGACTCCAGGTAACACAGGTAGCCAGTACATTTATTCTGAATCAAAGTTGGAGAGACAAATTCAAGATGTTTTGCTTTTATTAACTGACACAAACTCTTTTCTCTTTGATGAAACTACTTTTATAGCAAGCAAAATTATGCAAGCCTTGGCTGTGTCCTCTGTGATCATCCACAGTGTAGATTCTTTGACAGTAAATGCTGGGTGTGAGATATTAATACTGATCCTCCTGCTAATGTTATAGGAAGTATTTAATTTCGTATCTTTTCCTGCTTCCCTAATTGTTGTTGTCATTGAAACACTGATTTGGTTGAAGGCTGAATAAGGCATGCAGGAGAATTGTGCATGTACAGTGGAGAGGAGACAAAAACTGACTTAGGGCCGAAACAGACAGCTTTAAAGGGATGGCATCATGCCGCCCCTTTGTGCACCTGATTGGGGCCATGGCAATCCAGTCTGGCGTTTTGCAAAATGCCACTCCTTTTTAGGGCAGAAAAAGAGCCCTTAACACCACCACCACCACCGTGGCTTTTCAGCGGCACGACACGTGTAAACGCCATGCTGCCAAAACATCATGAAGCCACCACATGTGTGGTCAACCATGCAGCTTCCTGGTGACATGGGGGTGGCATCTAAACACTGCATTCAGACCCCCCCCCCCCCCGCCCGGCTCTTACTGCCGGTCTGTTTTGTCTATTTATGATTAAAAGAATTCAAATTGACTTGTTGATGGACTTTTCTCACCACCACAACACCCCAAATTAGAAAGGACCCAAAGCTATGCATAAGTAGAAATCCTTTCACTATGGTAGATTCTGGAAGGAGCGATTACTGGAGACCTTGGGTGAAATATAAGGACTCACGTATACCTGCACACTGCATTTTAAAAATGTGCTGGCATTTATAAATATCCAGAGTTTCTTGTGTCTATGTGTAGGAAATAGTCAAGTAAAATATTGCAGACAAAATTACTGGCCTCAAGACATTGAAGAAACATGAACATAACTGGGTGTCCGGGAAAGTAGCCAAATGGCTGCTAAGACCAGCTCACTTCCCAAACAACCAGTGCAAAGCAAGTCCAGAAGCACAAGAGGTATTACCAAGAGGATTTGTCCAGAAGTCTGAGATCCAGGGTATCAGATAGACAGATGGATAAGGCAGTCTAGAGCATTAAGACAGATCAGCAATCCAAAAAGCAAAGTTTCAATCCAAAGAGCAACGGGAACCAGACTACTTTCCCCAAGAACATCAGATAATCACTGGCAACTAGACAGTGCTTATATGGGCAGGCTGCAGGTGTTCAGGTGTGTCTGATTGCCAGCACGTTTCTCATAAAGCCTCTTCAACCTTCGAAGACACTCCCTTTCAGCTCCATGTCCAAAGACTCTGCCACAGGCAGACTTGGCTGCTGAACCTCCTGAGAGGTCACAGACTCTACTGGAACAGAGGCTCCATAGCTGCAGGTCCCAGAGTCTCTGGCTCATTCTCTGAGTACTCCACTAGGCTGGGCATGACATCAGGGAAATCTAGATTAGACCTTGCCTTTGGGCCTGAGTCCACACTGAGGGCTCTTGGTATCTAGTAATACCAAAAGAAAAGAGAAAATCATATAAAACCATTGCTTTGGAAATGCAGAAGAGTGGAATGAAGAATGGCTGAGCTAATGCTAGACAGAAGGTGTGGCCTTTTTGAGATTTGTTGCCTTATGAGGGTACCCTTCATATGAGGTACTTGCTCTCATAAGAGCAAGAGGTAAGCTCAAAGAAAGTAGTAAACTCTAAAACTAGATATCATGCAGGGGTGACTGTGTTGGCCATTTAACATATCCAAACAAAATATCCATTAGTGATACCTTTATTGGCCAACTGAAATGCACAATATACTTGTTGTAAACTTTTGAAGCATCATGGGCTTCTTCATCAGGCAAGATGTTACAAACCAAACTGGAGAAAAAAACAATTGGAGATGTTAGTCAAATGCCTGCATGTTGTTTCAGTCCTAAGTAAAGATAGTATACTGGGGAGGATATCTTTTGCAGGCAGGCTCCTCCTCCTTCTGGCCATGTGCAATAGTCCAGGAAATTTAAAGTCCATTTGCATCTCAACAAGGACCCCTCTTTTGTCATCCAATATGGCTCCATTCCAGTGAGATCACAGGCTTCTTTGTAGGCAGAGAACAATGGATTTCTTAAGATGTCTCCATGTTTTTGCATAAGGAACATTTTGGTGGTGTAGAGGCAAAACATGCAAATTCAGTCCAAATTTTAAAAGAAAAAAAAATGTTTTATCTTGGTTGAAGGTCCCAGTCCACAGGCTACTCTTCACGGTTCCCCTGTTGCAGCTACAATGCGGTATCTCACAATACAGAAAACATGCAGGGGTAACTGTGTTGACCATTTCACAAATTGAAACAAAAATCCACCAGTGATATCTTTATTGGCCAACTGAAATGCACAACTAAAACTAGATGTTGGTTAGTTTCAGAGCATAACTTTTATCCAGACTGTGATTGTGAGTCCATCACAAAAAAAATTTAGGGAAATGTTTTTTAATATTTGGCAAAAAACAGTAAAGGTCACTGCAAAGCAACAGTGACAAATGCTATGAATTCAAATAATCCCCTTTCTTCAACAAGTTAGGACATTTGGTGCATGAGGTTTGCTGCTGGTAAAATAACATCACATTTTAGGGTCATTTTATCATGGACTCATGTCATTCATTTGGTCAAGTTGCTTTGCTTTAGTACTATCTGTTTTCTCTTTCTGTAGGGTGTGTTAATTAGAATTGTTAACTATGGGGAGAAACTGTGTGTAAATAAATTATTATTAGTGTTCTTTATATAGCGCCATCTGTGCACATGGCACTTTACAAGAAGTTTGACAGCTTTTTACACAGTGGGGCTTACAATCTAAAAACAGAACAAAGGAGGAAGAGTTGGAAAATAGATGCAGGGGAAACTGGGGAGGAAAGTGTAATTATTTAAGTTATGCATATGTCGGCTTAGTGATCACTGAGAATGCGGACTTTGAGGGTGGACCAACGGGTTAAAAAAGAGATAGCTTTGGGGAAAGGCTGGAGGACAGGGAGATTGATGGCTGCTCAAAGTTGTCCTTGGAGATATTTCCAAGCATAAAGAGCTGGAGGGGAGAAGAAATGTGGCTGTTCAAAAATGGGGGAAAGTCCTGAACCATTGCTCTGGATAAGTGCATAGATAGGAATGTCTTGGGATGTAAAAATGGAGAGATAGGGTGGAACATGTCCATGTTAGGTACTGAAGCTATGGGAGAGAGGTTTTCACAGGGTCCAAGAGCATGAGGAAGCTAGAGCAGGGATCTAAGAAGAACTGTCACATGGTTAGAGAAATAAGTGAAATGATTAGTTTTGGTAGCAGAGTACTGGAGGGATATGAGCAGACCAAGATTACAGAACTTTAGACAGAAGACTGCAATAGACAAAACCGGCTCATGGACCAGTGATTTGCCAAATGGGTCTTATTTTTATAATGTCAAGGGAAACACAACATGATTTGGTGACAGATTGAATATGGGGAGTAAGCCACTTGCATGCTTATATAAATTATCTATATCTATAGATACAGACATATTTAAATAAATGATTAAAATAAACTAATGAGCATGAAGGATTAAAATAGCCACACTCAATTTTCAGGTAATGCTGTGCTGACAATCTGGTCATGTTGCCCTGCACATGTTTTCACTAATATTCCCTCCATGAAATGTAGCTGATATCCTGAATGTGTTGTTGTTACTGCTGCTGTTGCTTTTTAATTGGTGAAAACATGGCTTAGCAACAATCTTTCCCTGTCACTGAGATAACCCTTTCCTGGTAATATTGACCTTTGTACAACAGCCTCATCCTCATTTGCTTAATCTTAAGGATTTTGCTTTATTTGGCCTTTTGTGTGTGTGCTTGTTATTATTTCAGTTCTCTATTCATGCGCACAGTATCCTTTACAAATGCCTTGAAGGCTCAAATACCTCCAGAAGAGGATTTCCCTTCTTAAACAGTGATACCTATTTTGCATCAGAGGCTGACACACTTCTAATGGTTTTCAAAGTAAGCTTCAGGTTAGTCAGTTCTCTGAGAGGAATTGAGGTTATTTGCAATTGTAGATGCTGTTGTTATATACATCCTGATTTAGCCTCTTTGTGTCTCTGTAGGATCAGTTTATTGGTATAATTTTCTCCACAGAGGGGCTGTGTTATTGACTCATAGAGTAGCATGATAGTAACATGGCTTTCCCCAGAGCTTCTGATTTTTAAAAAGTGACTTTTTAGCCCACTCCTGGCCTTGTCTATCTATACATATTCCCCATTGAACTCAAGGGAAGCTAAAAGCAAATGCAGAATCCCCTGTCCAAACTGGGATCATAGTACTGGGGAAGGAGGTCTGTCAACTTCAGAGTCCCCCAGCTTGAGCCCCCATTGGCTATTAGCCATAGAGTGGGGAAATGAAAGGTACCAATTACAGAATTTTTCTTGAATGCTTCATGCCCTTTCTAGAAACAAAAAAAGATCATTTGAATGTGGACAAGTTCCCATAGACACCATGGTTTTGAATGGTAGGATATTACTCTTGAAATAAATATAGTTATTGCCCAGCTTGATTTTGCTGCAGCTTCAATAACAGAAGCTGACCTGCAAAATGACGATGAGAGGCTGCAGTTTTGACTGAAAGCTGATGTCTGAGAAACTGTCTAAGGTAGTTGTGTCATAACATTTGAGAAAGTAACACTTGAGAAAAGCCAATAACAACAATGTTGAGCTTGTGAGGAAGTGGTGTAACCATTCCCTTATATTAAAGTGAAATGCCACTCCATTTTATATGCAAACAGTGAACTCATTGTTTTTCTCAACTTGGATCTCACCCACTCATGACACATGAAATTCATACAGATATTTGTCCATTACCAGATGATGCTATCTTTCAACATTTTGAAATTCTCAGATTGCACTTTTGGAAGAAATGCAACTTCCACTAGCCAATATGGATGATGATATGGTCTTTCAGATGTGTAGATACTGATGATTAAAAGTTTAAGAACCCAGAGAAAAGCCAAATCAATACCTAGTAGGCTTCAGAAAGCAGAGTTATAATGACCCACATAATGTCTGGAGCCCTGCCTGGAAGAATTTTTTAAAAAAACACATGTGATTGGACTTAATTTTTTAGAAGTCACATTTTGCTATTTTGTTGTTAACTGCCCTCGAGTCAATCTCGACTCATGGTGACCCTATGGATGAGACATCTCCAAGACCCTCTCTCCTCCACTGCTCTGCTTAATTCCTGCAAACCCATACCCATGACCTCCTTAATACTGTCCATCCATCTGGCAAGTGGCCTTCCTCTCTTCCAACTTCCCTCCACCTTTCCCAGCATTCTCAGCACTCTTCTTCAGCACCACATCTTGAATGAATGGATTTTCTTCCTATTTGCTTTCTTAACTGTCCAACCACTCACTCACAAACCATAAAGTTGTGAGTTCAATACCAGCAAAAGGGCTGAAGCTTGACTCAGGCTTGCATCCTTCCAAGGTTGCTAAAATTGGTACCCAGATTGTTGGGGGCAATTACCTTATACTTGGTAAACCGCTTAGGGAGTGCTTAAGTGCAGTGATAAGAAGTATAGAAATGTACTTGCTATTGCTAATGGAGATGTCCATCTAGCATGTGGCCTTCCTCTGTTTCTACTTTCCTCCACCTTTCCTAGCATTATTGTTTTTTCCAATGAGTCGTGCCTTCTCATAATGTGTCCAAAATACAACAGCCTCAGTTTTGTCATCTTGGCTTATAGGAAGCTTTCTGGCTTGATCTGCTCTAGAACCCATTTGTCTTTTTTGCTGTCCTCAGCATTCTTCTCCAGTACCAGATCCCAAATGAATTGATTTTCTTCCTATCTTATTTCTTAATTATCCAGCTCTCACATCCATACATGGTAATAGGGAATATGATGGCTTGCATGATTCTAACTTTTGTGCTCAGTTGTGTATCTTTGCATTTTAGAATCCTTTCTAGTTCTTTCATAGCCACCCTCCCCATTCTTATTCTGCTGATTTCCTGACTGCAGTCCCCTTCTCTATCAATGTTTGATCCTAGGTATGGGAATTCTTTTACTATTTCTTCATTGTCTAGGCTGAACATGTGAAGGTCCTCGGTGGTGATTATTTTTGTTTTCTATATGTTCAACATTAAGCCTGCCTTTGCACTTTCTTCTTTGATCTTCTTTGATCTTTTAAGTCAATAAAATAATCTGGAATGTAGAGTTTCTTGGCACCAAATATCTGTGCATTTGTAAGCACAAAATACTTACTGATTGAGTCAGCTCAATCAATAGCAAAACACTTGTTGATTTTTATCAATTTTATTTTTATCATACCATAGGTAGGCATGCTACCCAAAGTGTAGATTGAAACCCTTAAGGTCAAGAAGTTTCTGGGTTTTTTTTAGTTTGACCCATTCCGATAGCCAGACTGAAGCATTAGCTTGATAATATAAATATCTATCTGGCAGGTTACAGCCTCCATTTCCTCTTGTATCTGTCAGCATAGCTGGGATTAGAATCTAAAGTGTAAATCCTTTGGAGCAGAGTCCATATCTCATTTTTTGTCTTCACTTCAGTATCTACTGCTATTGGAGCTTATTTACCTAGATGTTCGTATCCCATTCAATATCTTTAAATCTCAAGGTGAGGTTACAGACAATGAAACAATAATTTAAAATAGGTTTTTATGGGGTTTTCAGGCTATGTGGCCATGTTCTGGAAGAGTTTATTCCTGATGTTTTGCTAGCATCTGGGGCTGGTATCTTCAGAGAATGCTGGCATGGGAATGAATGGGGTATATCTATGCTATGTGATCCTTGGTTGAGAAGAAGTGATTTACATGTTCATCTCTGCGTTGGCCAGTTGTTGAATGGCAAAGCCTCAGAGTGTCTATTTGATTAATAATCCATTGTCTGTTGGGAAATCTCCCTGCCCCTGGGTGGTTTGAAATAATTTAGAACATTCAAGAGGAAGGAGGAATGGGTGAAAATCTACAACCAAATAGGTCACAACAAAGCCATTTTCATTGTTCAGTCAAAGGCTAGGTTGATGAGCTAAATTTTAATTGGGCACCGAAATAAAGCCAGCGTCAGGGCCCATTAGGTCTTCAAGAGGAGCATTACATAACTGGGGCACTACAAGAGACTAAAGTGTAAATATGTTTGTATTGACAATATAATTAGAACAATATTATATGTATGATAGAGTCATTTAGCCCTCATGGGGCTCTGATATGATATTGTGTATATTGCTGGGGGGGGGGGTTAAAAATACTTTTGCCAGCCTGATGGCTTCTTGAGCATCCTTTGGTGTCCTGTCCTTTCTTGGAATGGAACATTAACCAATAATGAAATAGTTCCTTTAAACATGAGGCTTCTTTGTGTAGTGAGATGAGAGAGAGATGATATAAAAACAACCCATCTGAAATTCCTAATTGTAAGAAGTGCCACTATGTCTTCAAACTTGAGCCTTTCTTTCCTGTCAGACCTTGTTTTCTTGAAGGGAGTCTGTTCCCTAGAGCCAGCTGAGCTCAAGTGATGTAAGAAGACATGAAGATGTACTTGGGAGAGTGCAAGGGGGCAGAGCCCTGCCTTGACACTGATACAGATAATTGAGTTATTGAGTAGTTAGTATAAAAGTTAACGGTTGCTGGAGAGAGATGTCACACAGCACTGAGGCTGCTGTGAAATTAATTATCCCTCCAGTAGCATTTATACTTGCCAGCTCTCCTCACCACCACCACCCCCGGTTAATGTGCCTAATGCCACTTGGCACCAGTTTTAACATCTCTAGAATTGCTGTGCTTTCCAACAGTGTTGACATGTATAAAACCAGATAAGGTAGCGAAGATGGGTTTCACTGGTACACTGTTGCTAATTCTAAGAACTGGACAATTAATTAATTATGATTATTTGTATTATGCCATCAGTATTTCCAGAGGCCACCACTACTTCAAACATGCCATCTGTTGTCTTAAGGCTAAGATTTTCAGAAAGAACTAAGTCAATTTGACACCTAACTCCCGTGGGTCCATTTGGAAACTCCAGCCATAAATCCCACGGGTTGGTGATGATGCAAATCCATCTGTCTTCATGTAGTAACCGTGCATGTGATACATGGCCTCTCTTCAGCACTTGTCAGTCAGCACCCCAAGGGTCTTCTCTAGCAGTCTACTGTGTATTCAGATACATGTTCAGGCTTTGGTTTACTCCTCTCTCCTTCTTATTAGGAACTCTTCACACAAGCTGCTGGCATGTCCATGTGACAAGAATGAAATATGCTTGACCCTTTAAAAATCTGAGCCTGTTCTACCAATGAAATATGTTTTCCACAAAGTACCACTGGAAATATTGAGAGGCATCACCTAACTACGTTAATGTGCAATTAGCTGGGAAAATTCATATTTCTCTGTGTTTGAGCATCTAGTACAAGGACATAATCTATCTAAAGGACTTAAAAAGAGCCTAATTGACTCAGGTCCACCTAGCCCAGAATCATAGTTTCTCACATATGCCAACAAGATTTTTCCAGGGAAGTCCATAAGCAGGGCACAAAGATACAAAGCATTTGCATCATCCTCTGCCCTCCCCCTTCCATACACACACTACATTAGAAACCCTCTCCCAATCTATTTGATGATGATTATCAGAAATCTGGTTCCCTTGCAGTCTAAGAAAAATCCATCTCTTTTGTACAGGGCTTACATTAATCAAGGCTCTTTACCAAGTGTCTTGTTCACATTGTATTTAGCTGCCCATTACCTGTGCATTTAATCATTCTTGTGACCTTCTATCTACTTTTGTTTGTACTCTGGAAACCCCCCATGACACCCCTCCTAAGTCCTCTTCTCTCTAAGGACTTTATCACATAGGGAAAATCAGGGGTTTAAACATTGATTATCTCGGGAAAATCGCGCAATTCCAATTAGCATTTTCACATAACGTCACAATTAAATTGCCATTATCCCAGGAATAAACAGGCAGTAAGCAGCAACAAATCATTCACTGGGAAATCCATGAATGATTTTTTGCTGATTATTGCCTGTTTATTCCCAAGAGAATGGCAATTTAATTGCAATGTGTGTGAAAATGTTAATCATAATTGTGCAATTTTCACAGGATAATCGATGTTTAAATCTCCCTATTTTCCCCGTGTGATAAAGTCCTAAATGTCCCCCCCCCCCCTTCAAGGTAGAAAAATTGTTTGACATTCACCCAGAATCCTGCCAAAGCCTACTAAAATGTTGTCTTGGGCTTAATTTCCACCTCAAACCCCACAACCCCTTGCAGACAAACTAGTCACTGAACACTGACCACAGATGAAGGCAAGTCACAAGCAGAGAACATTTCCGGTTTTGATTTACCTTTACTGTCAGCCTATTTGTTGTGCCTGGAATGCATTCATGTAGGCTGCTGGAGGAGGTAGAATAGCCGTCTATCCCTGAGTGAATGTGTCGCAAGGACAAAAACTCTACTCAAAGTTCTAACTGCCAGATATGTGTTTTATGGTGTAAAGCTAGGAAAAGAAATTTAGGTCAAAAGCCCACTGCAGAAATAATCCAGTTTGAGATTGCTTTAACTGCCCTGGCTCAATGCTAAGGAATTCTAGGAACTGTAGTTTTGTGAGATAGTTAGCCTTCTGTATCAGAGAGCTCTGGTGCTACAATAAACTACAATTCCCAGGATTCCCTAGCACTGACCCAGGGCAGTTAAAGCAGTCTCAAATTGGATTATTTCTGCAGTGTGTTTTGGACCATAGTTATCATTCTTATGATGCACCCTTCATATAGCAGGATGTAACATCTACCATCTCGATTAATATTCCTAGTTGAATATCTCTCGCTGAAAGGAACTGTAGTTCACTCAAAGATGTGGGAGAGAACATCTGTTGATCATTTGTAAACCACTCTGGCTTCCATGCTGAGAGGAAAGTGTGATGTAAAGAAAACAAATACATAAAACGAATCTGGAAAAAAATCTTTCTAATGCAAGAGTAGGAATCATACAACTGTCCAGATGTTGTTCATTTCCATGTTCCAGCAAGCCTAGCTAGCAGAGCAGTGATCAGAAGGCTGGGAGTTATAGTTCAGCAACATCTAGAAGGCCATTCTTGAAAGTATCATTCCACATGGCAGAATATAAACTGTCAGCATGAGAGACAATGATTTTTAAAAAGAATTCCTTATACTCTGGTTTTAAAATTTTTTTGTTAAAGTGGTTGTGGAGGGGATAGAATATTGCAACACTCAACACACAATAAAAAATCTATTAAATGTAAAAAAAAAGGCAAGATTAAAATAGAAAAGACTGTACAGGGAAACTGGGGAACAATAAGAAAAGGAATTCTGGGACTGCAATGGCACTACTTAAAGGTTTCTGTTGTTGGTGTCTGTAATTCAAATCTAACTGATAACATGCCAGAGGGCAGAGCTTCTGATGCTGATTTTAAGTTTCTGTGTAAAGCCATTTGGGGCCTAAATAACCTAAAGGCACCAGATCCCTTCTGTTTTGGGAAGCTAATGGTCAGCCCTGGTTAGTACTTGGATGGGAGACTGTCAATTACTGCTAGGTCCTATAGGCTATATTTCAGAGGAAGGAACTGACAAAACCTCTTCTTGAGTATTGCTTGCCTAAGAAAATGCTTTGAAATTCATGGGGTTTCCATAAGTCATCTCAAAGGCACACATAGAGAGAGATTTATTTGAGGTTTGAGCATTGGACTATAACTCTGGAGACCAGGGACTGAACCTCTATTCAGCCATGGAAACCCACAGGATGACCCTGGGCAAGTCACACTCTTTCAGCCTCAGGAGAAGGCAAAGGCAAATTGCCTCTGGGCAAATACTGCCAAGGAACCCCTATGACAGGTTTGCTTTGCTGCTGTTAATTTCCTTCAAGTTGACTTTGACTTATGGTGGCCATATGAATGAGAGACCTCTAAGTCATCTTGTCATCAACAGCCTTGCTCAGGTCTTGCAGATTCAGGGCCATGGCTTCCTTGATGGTGCCCATCTATTTGGGATGCAGTCTTCCTATTTTCCTACAACCTTGTACCTAGCCAAGCTTAATTTTCTTTTCTAGTAAGTCAAGTCTTCTCATGATATGTCTGAAGTACAACAGTCTCAATTTAGTCATCTTGGCTTCTAGGGAGAGTTCAGACTTCCTTTGCTTAGGGTCTCCCTAAGTCAGAAACAGCTTGAAGGCACACAACAACAACAACAAAGTTCATTTGAGCACTGGTGCTCCTTCAGATAGTCTGACACCATATTGTTCAGGAATGCCTCTGCAATTTGAACAGGACACTTGATAGAGAGTACCCCACTGCCATCGTCATGTGCAGACATTGCTCTCCTATTCCCATAATTGCTGTTACAGTTTTTCTCTGTCTTATTCATAGTCAGCAGGAGGGCTGGAGTGTAATAAATCCTTGAAGGGATGTGAATTCATTACTATCTGGTTGTTCCAGGTCTGCTCACTTGCCTACAAAATTGAGAGGTGATAACATATCCTAGCCTTGCCAGGTCATTCCCTTACTGCCCATCTGTTCTGATCAGATGTCAGTTGGCAAGTTTTCCAGATTTCTCCCTGTGTGCCCAGTTTATTTAAATACACACATACACTATTCTATGCCTGATACAGTGGCTAGCTAACACTTCAGCGTATAAAAATGGGTTTGATGTTGTATTTTGGGGCATTTCTTATCTGTTCCAAGAAGTATTCATTCTGGGACAGAGAGGATTTATCCGAAGCTTCTGATATGCCATTCATACTTTGTGTTTCAGCAGAAGAATGCCTTGTCACAAAGTAGCCACTATGCTGCCACAACATCTGTCCCACCTGATGGGCATATTCTTCAAGAACATTATGAGCCACAAAGAGAATCCAGGCTGGCTCTCCTTATTCCTTCCAAGGCCCAAATTTCTTGCTTTTCATGGTCCTTCTTCATTGTGAGGAATTATGGGAGAGTTGGACACAAAGCCTCACCCTTCAGTGGCATCACTAGGGTTGGAGTCACCTGGTGCAGTAACTCATGGTGTCACCTCCCCACATTGATTTCCACCCATACCACACCACACAGAATCCTTACTAATTTTTTGGTATTAATTTTACCCATAAATTGTAACCCCCATATATTACTGAATCAATGGCAGTAGTTGTGACATAAACAACTAGCAAAATTAAAATTGTACCTTTAAATTACAATATCATACACACAGCCTAAATGTATTTACATGTACATACCTTGAGTCTCTATATTAGGAAAAAGACAGAAAATAATAATAATAATAATAATAATAATAATAATAATAATAATTCATGGGCTTAAAGTGAAAATTTGATATGTGATGTCTTTAAAGAAAGGGCCTCTCCTTTCTCTTCCCACTGATCCTTGTCCAACTCACACCATCTCTTCAGTGTTTTACAAAGATGTAGGCAGACACCACAGCCCGTTTCTGCCAAACGGCAGAAGTTTGGGGAGCAGTGGTGTCACCTCCTCTACGCTGTCACACCTGGTGTGGCCAGAACCCCTTCACCCTCCTAGTGATGCCCTGCCACCCTTGCACAAAGTGAAAAATTAGGTTCTCAGTTGTGGGGCCCTCTCAGCTACTCTTTTCCTGTGGCAAGTGCTATAATAGGGGGGAAAGGGCTGGCAGGGGTCTCTGGAGCACTTCTTGCTGAGACAGTGGTGCACCGGGGTGGAGCATATAATTCACCATCCCTCCCACTCTATAACCTGAGGCATGGACTTTCCCCCAGTTTCATGGGAGGGTTGGCACTGTTGGATTTGTAATCCTTCTGTGGGGTCTTTTTTGTGTCCTTTAATGCAATCAGCACATTCTCATTGCTTTAATTATCATCAACAGAAATAGCTACACTAACTACCACCATTGCCTTTAGTAGAAGGCAGAAAAGAAATCTACATGAAACCTACTTTTCAAGAAGAAAGGTGAATTCTGAACTGTACACTTAACTAATCACACTTGAACAAATAAGGGAGTAAGAAAGGCTGTCAGGAAAGAAGAATATTTTTTCTATGGCCATTGGACATTCAAATGCTAGCATATGTCATCATGCTTCCCATCTGAAAGGAAAATTCCAAATTCTTCAAGTTTCCTCTGTACTTGGCTAATTATTCTGAGAGAGAAATATCACCTTTGAAGCATGTCCATGAAATACATAATTAAAGTATCTTGTGTTCGATCACACTGTTAGGCAGTTAATTGAAAATCACATTGTATCTAACTAATGAGACAAATAATGCATACATCTGGGATCTGGTGACATGTCTTTCCCCCCTGCCCTGGCCCACTTTAATTGCCACAGTGGTAACTGGTGGAAGATGAACACATACTGGGCTGCCCTTTATCTGTTAACCCAGAGCACATGTCATTGCTCCTTGATTCAGATAACCTGCAGGATGGGATCTTTTCTCCAGCAGAGTTTTGCTCTGATCTGTTAAAGTAGTCCAGAGCCTACTGGCTTCTTTTACTTCCTGAGAAAAATCATCAGTGGTTAGGGAGGGGGCATAGCTCAACAGTGAAGTATATGCTTTGCATCTTTAAGGTGGTCCCAAGGTGTTGGATATCTTGAGTGAAGTCTGATAGCAAAAGTGAGAAAGGCATCTGCCTTGTACAGATAAGAGTAGATGGCATTGGGTAAGAATCTCAGCTTGTAAGATTTTAGTTTTCATTTTACCTCAGACATGAAATGTCTAGACAGTCTTAACCAAGTTTCAGCACATGCACACCCTGCACAACTACAACACAGTTATTTATATTGCATTTGCAAAGTTGTTGTAATAATTACAGAACTAATGTATGTGAAGTGCTTGAACGGTGGGATTTATCTTAATACACTTACAAGGCTGCACTCTTGTGTGTATGTACTAATTTGGGACTAAGCCCCACTGAATACTGGGAAACAGTACTGGATAAACATGTATAGGGTTGGGCTGCAGGTATTATTATTAGAAGGCTCATCAGTCTAACAGCTTCTTCAACAACATTGAAGCTCTAGTTAATGGGAGATATGATTAGATTGATAAATAGTCATTATATTCAAGATCGTGATCTGATAGATTGATTTGCATTTTCAAGTTTTGTATTTGTAGCATTCGCTATACATTGCGAGCGTTTTCCTGAAGTGTTCTCAATAGCCTTTCAGTAGCTCATGGCAAATGCAAACAAGATACATTTGGATAAGTCTGCTTAGTGTAATAACTGGTGTTATAGACATCTCCTGCTTCCAGCCATTTGGCTTTTAATTTTTTTTATCCAAAAAAGTGATCTATTCTATTATTGCATAGATCTATAAATTTAAACACACACACACACACACACACACACACACACACACACACACACACACACACAATCTGCTGAAACAATGCATTTAAAAACACATTTGATACAATATTTCCCCTCAAAACATGCATTTGAAACATATTTTGAGAGAATTTTACATCTGGGAGTTGTATTAGAACATTTGTGTAGTAGAATGACAATAGATGACTTGGTTCTTATTCGTATAGATTAAGTGCAAGAATTCAAAGATATAGCCCTGTTTGTCTGTAGAATTAGTATGTAGAGAGATCTTGTAGCACCTTTGAAACTAACTGAAAGAAGATTAAGTGCAAATTAGATTAGTTTAAATTAATTTATCAGTATTAGAATTCATGAAAATCTAGTTCATCAAACACTAGATGCATATTTGGTCTATGCAAGAGTCCTAACATTCTGAAAAGCAATTCTCCTGGATCACCTGAATTTGCCATTCTTCAAGCTAATATAATGTAGCTAAAACAAATCATTCTCCCTGGTGTTTAGTCTCCCCAAATTAGATTTATCTCTGAAGTCAATATACAGTTCTAATTGTTTTATTATAAACAAATGTAACATTCATATATGGGAAAGTATTAACATTATCAGAATATAACTAGTGTATTATTGTGTGTAGGTGCCTTCAGATTGCCTGTTGACTTGTGATGACCACTTCTGAGGTGGTTTTGCCAGTTCCTTCCTCTCAAATATAACCTACAGTACCTGGTGTTCGTTGGCAGTTTCCCATCCAAGCACTAACCAGGGCTGACCTTGCTTAGCTTCTAAGATCAGAAGGGAATGGGTGCCGTTAGGATAGACAGAGATTAAAGCAAAGGGGCATATTTTACATCATGATTGAATTACAAGAAGGAAAACCTTTGGCTGCAACATATCTAGCCTTCACAAAATCAGTGAAATGATTTTCATACCCAGATTGACCAAAGGATGCTATGGTGTGTGGCTAAAATCCACAACCTTCAAGATCATGTGAGAATTGTGTTTCATATCTGCATAATGTTCACCATCATTAAAATTAATTACTGGTTTCACTTTACTCTGAATAATAGTGTTTTCAGCCATGTGAGTAATGAGTATTTAGAGTACAGCTCTCAAAAGATGGAAAGCTTTTGTCAACACTAAGGCCTGTTACAGACTGCCAAAATAAAGCTGCTTCAGATCTCTTTGGAGGTATACTATTTAAATGATGCATGGGTCCTAAGAGTCCAGCGGTCGTGCCAAAGCCACACTCCATTCCTAAGCACCGGAGTGCAGCTTTTGGTGCAACTTCCAGATTCTTTGGACGCATGCATCATTTAAATAGCATACCTCCAAAGAGACCCGAAGCAGCTTTATTTTGGCAGTCTGTAACAGGCCTAAGGTTTAACAGAAGAGGATTTGAAGCTGCCTGGGAAGTTGCATAGTGCATTTTTTGTGTGTGTGTGTGGATATGAGATGAGGTAAACTATACATATTTGAAATAACCAAACCAGCCACCCGGATTATAACATACCAGTAGTCTGCACCTGCTCAGCTAATCGAAAAAGAATTATTCCACACCATTATTTTATTTGTCCATGTCCTGCTCCAGTAGCAGTACTGGAATCATTTTAACACCCCACAGTGTGTCTTCTCTCTCCATGTCCATTCAGAGACAGATCAAGATGTATTTCCAACAATTGTTTCAAATGATTTTTGTTTTGCTAAAATGTGGGAGTAGTATCCTATTGGCATTATATCAGAGAAGAAAAGGAAGTGAAACATGCACCTTTACAGTTTTAAATATATCTACTTCCCTCCCGCAGAAATGTTGCTTCCACTCACCAACACTTTTCCCTTGCCTGAAGGCTATTGTCATAAGTATTTTTTTATGGAACATAAATTTTTCAGTCCTTCATTAAGTTCATATTCTCCCTCCGTCCCTCCCTCTCTCTCTCTCTCTCTCTCTCTCTCTCTCTCTGTGTGTGTGTGTGTGTGTGTGTGTGAGAGAGAGAGAGAGGGAATTGTTGACAGGTAACATTGGCCCAGAGGGAAGCTTAGTGTAAACTGGAATTTTCATTTCATGTCACATGCAAAGTGCAGACTTTTCATAGAATATTGTAAAAATAATAGTCCCCTACCAAAGACTCCTCATAAAGTCAATAGGATTGGAAGAGATAATAAGCTATGCTTTTGACTACTTTGCCTTTATTGTTGCATTAATGGATGATAAATCAATGGATGTTAAAGGTGATAAATTTCATCGTATTGAATCTTTCTTCTGGATTAGGTCTGGTTCTCTGCCCTTTAGTTGGACACTTTGGGCCCTTTCATAAAATACAATTATATTTTCCACTTTAATGACCATGGCAGAATCTTGGGATGTGTAGTTTGGTAGGAGGCACCAGAGCTTTTTGACTGAGAATTCTAAATTTGTTTGTTGTGTGCCTTCTAGTTGTTTCTGACTTATGGCAACCCTAAGGTGACTCTATCATAGGGTTTTCTTGGCAAGATTTCTTCAGAGTAGGTTTGCCATTGCCTTCCCCTGAAACTGAGAGGGTGTGAGCTGCCCAAGATCACTGAGTGGGTTTACATGGCTGAGCTGGGTATTGAACCCTGGTCTCCAGAGTCACAGTCCAACACTCAAAGCATTGTGCCATGCAGGGTTCCATAGTGTGGAGCCATAATTTGGGAGGTGTGAAAGGGAGCTCTGTACAACAGATTGGGGACCCTTGAAATGTTAAGAAACTACATTGTTCTTTGGGTAGAACTCAAAGGTCTACCAACTGGAACCAGCTGCCAAATTGTGTCTCAGGAAGACCCACACAAAATTGAGGAACCATGTGCTTCTGAGTCATAGGTAAGTATGTAAGTTCTTTTAAAATGTCACTACATTCACACATTATAAAAAACAAACAAACCTTTTTTTAAAAACTGAGATTAATTACATTTCCATTGCAAAGAGAACATTGATTAAACTTAAGTTAATTTTAATTTTAATTTATATTCCCTTACTACACTAAACACCTTGCCGGGAGGAAGGAGAAAAATTATATCCATGAATTTATGCTTTGCTTTATAGTTGTCCTTGCTTTGAGCTTAGGAGAAAAAGGAGGTAGCTGCATACATTTAACCCCATTTCTCCACCACAATGAAGGTCAAAGAGTTAGAGAGTTTCTTGTATGGCATGATAGCAATTAAAGATGCAGGATCAAGAAAACACAATTGATAGAGAAGGTGGGCTAAATCCTGTTCTTACATTCCATCCACCAAAAAAATGGGCATAACCTAAATCACAAAGGTCCTGAGCAGCAATGGAAGTGTGTGGGGGGGGGGGGGGTACCGGAAGCAGATGGGGCAAAATTGCAGCATGGCATCATGGAAAATGTGGGACCTTGGAGGTTTTGTGGGGGGGTGTACCAGGATGGAAGCAAAGTTGCATTCCACACCAGATCAAATCAGAGTGAAATCAAAGTGAGCTTGAAAGTGAATTCTGTGAATTCACTTTTTTTCCGAATTCATAAAAATGAGGAGTCACTTTGGAATGACTGCGGAAGCATCACGTAAGGAGAGTCCATAGAAAGGAATCACATCTGATAACACATTCATGTTATGATGTGAATTCGCATCATGGACCTGCAGTCACGTTGGATCTGAGCCACAAAAAAACCCAAAAACCTCCATGTGATAAACGCCCTAGTCTTCCGATTTCTTGACTGCAGTCACCGTTCTTATCATTGTTTCCTCCAAGGTATGAGGAATCTTTAAGTATTTTTATTTCCTCATTGTCTACCTTGAACATATGTAGATCCTCTGTGGTTATTATTTTTGTTTTCTTTTTGTTCAGCAGTAAGTCTCCTTTTGCACTTTTTTCCTTGACCTTCCTTAGTAACTGTTTTGCTGATGTTCCTTCCTCTTGTCTTCACTCCTTCTGAGTCCAAACCTGCTCTTTATATACTATTTTCTGCAAACAGGTTGAACAGGTAGGGTGATAGATTACAGTATTACCTGACTTCCCTACCAATTGGGAACCATAGCGTTTCTCCATATTCTGTTCTAACAGTGTTTTACTGATGTTTTACCCTTTGAAAAACCAATATAATCCCCAGTAATAATTGTGTAATTTCACTTCCCACTGTCAGTACAATATTTGCATAGCTCCAAAATGTATGTGTGTGTGCACATGGGTGTTAATATGGAGATAGCTGTGATAGGATAGGTTGGGGAAACACTCAATAGGGGTGGAAGGAATATTTGAAAATATTCAAAATATGGTTTTACAAAAATGTTTGCAAAGTGTTTGAAAACCTTGATGAAAAGAATCCTGTTCTGAAGAGAATCTTTGCACTTTGGGACTTTTTCTCCATGTGAATTTTTTGCTGCAATGGAAACAGCATTTTCTATATAAATAATAATGTTTCTGCATATAAATATTATTTTCTCTGCAGAAAATGCTGTTTTCTGTTAAAAAACAAAAGCCATGTGTGAATTTTGCACAGAATAAGTCCCAAGCTGCATATAGTCTTTTCACAGCAGGAAGAAAATCACTAAAATTACTCATTGCTTCTTTCAAGAACAAAGTTAGCGAAGAATCACACCCCTGCACTCAAGTAGCATCAGCAAAATTACATGTGGCAAGCAGGAAGAAGATGTAAAAAAAGTACTCTACATTCTGGTTTAATTTTTCAAAGCCATTTAATGTAATTAATATCAATACATTGGTTCAGATCTGTACCCTGTGCACATGCCAAGACCATGCACATCAAGAAACAATAATAACATATTCTCAAATGACCTGGACAGGTGTCATATCCCCTTCCCAGTTAGTCATCTAATTGGTGTAGAAAACTGAACTGTTTTCACACTTTCGAAAAATGGCTTGATGAAGAGAAGGGCTTCCAGAGAGACTTAAAATTAGCGTTCTCTCTCTCTCCACCCTTCTTTAGAAATTAAGCACCACATACTGTAAGATGTTTTCCTACACTTTTCCCTTTATTTTTAAAAATTAAACATGCTTTCAGTTTCAATACAAATTATTTTTGTATTAATTTCCATCTTCTCTTATTAGTGGACCTTATGAGTGTTTTATATTTTATAAACTTATTGGACTGTGCAGTTTTTCTTATTTTCCAAAGCATAGCCAGTATGAAATAGAGATATAAAGCTATGATCATGTGTGCATTGGCGTGAATCAGTCTGCAGTATCCAGACCCCAGAGCTGCCCTGACCCTTCCCTGTTGCAAAGGCCCTCTGTTCTGATGCTGGGTGGCTGATCGTACACACATCCCACTGAGTGGACCAGTACATCCACTGCCACAACAGGTTGCTTTGCTCTGAGGTCAGAACAAGGCACAAGCATTCTATCACATGGCTGGGTGCCTTGTTCTGACCTAAGAATGAGCAACTGGCAGCAGCAGCTGATGTGCTGGGCAGCATAGCAGGACATGTTTGAAACAGCTGCCCAATGTCAGAAAGGAGGGCTTCAGATCTTTCAAGATACAGAGCATATGAGGACTTTTTCAAATCCACAGCAAGAGGGGTATACCCTGATTCTGGCGCTAAACAACCTGGCAGTCATTCAAGTCTGTTCACACCAGGACCAGGGTTAGAGCTGTATGTCACCCGGTCTCCCCGCTGAGAGGATAGGGGAGGCCATTTTATTTCATCTGTGCAGACAGGGCCTAGCACACAAGGATTGAATTGGTAAAGGTATGCGGATGTACACACTACCCACATTTCATATGCTGATGGAAACCATCAGATGAAGCAAATCAGGCAAATGTCATGAATAGTACAGGGAGTCACTTACACCAGATAGGGCACATGGCTGGAGTGAAAATAAGGGAAGAATTCCAGGTTCATTAAATGATGCTCCTCCTCATAGTTAGAAGAACCACTGGCAGCAAGGCTGTGAAAACATTTAAGAGCCTGGAGGACTCCTGCCAATCAAGGCAGACAAAGGGAGGCTATTTCTCTGTTGATTAGATATACCTTTTGTCTCAAAATTGTCATAACTGACTATTTGTGCCGTAACTAGATGTGATCTGTTTTACTTATGCAGTGCATTAAATGTACTTTTGGGGTTTTGGGGTGGGGAGAAGGCATACAATCTTAAGTTTTAAAAACTTAAAGAAGTATTTGTTTAAAAGGAAAGGCAGTTTTGTATATACAGTGCTTGCTTTTCTGTATCACAAACCTGTCACTGGCTAGTTTAAAGTCAATGTGCTAAAGATGACACCGCACACATCTGCAGTTGCTAGAGTTTCTCTTCTACAGCTGTTTTTACTCTTTTTGTTCACTAAATAGCTGTACCTATTGACTGAGAGAACTATGTTTTTAGGGAGTACAAAGGTGGCAGGATTTCTGTACAAAGAGTTTACAATCCATTGTTTCTGCTGTGTGGTGATGGCTCACTTATTTAAGGTGTGGATATGTTTCACAGAACTGACTTACAGTACAAACAAAAACAAACGGAAAAGTGTATGCAACAACTTGGAGGAGCACATTTCCAGAAACAGCTGGAATCTATGCGAAGGAACAAAATGAAAGCATTCTACCCACTTGCTAATGACATTTTCCTCCAGGCTCCAAATTTCCAGCACTTCAGAGAGTGAGACATTCACAGTCATTCACACCTAGGTCTTGTTATACAGTGGGCCCTTGGTATCTACTGGGGTTTGGTTCCAGGACCGCCATGGATACCCAAATTTATGGATGCTTAAGTCCCATTAGATACAATGGCATGGTAAAATGGTGTCTCTTATATAAAATGGTAACATCAAGGTTTTAGAAATTTTATATTTTTTGAGTATTTTCCATCTGTGGATAGTTGAATCTGTGGATAAAAAAATCTGTGGATATGGAGGGCTGACTGTCTTTGTTGTGTTCTCATCCCCTTAGTAACTTTGTTTGCCCTTTTCTTCGTCTGCCTACACTATTTGTAAATGCTCAGCTGAAGTTACAAACTATTGTGCTAGAAATTTGGAGAATGAAAAAAGTTTCACTTTGGAGGGACAGAATTTTTATTTTGGAGGACAATTCCCTCATCTCCTTCACCCCTGCAGCTTTCCCTTTGCCTGCCTTACTGGAAGCAGCTGCGTGTCTGGACTTCTGCCTAGGATCCAGTATAGCTGGACACTGAGGAGATGCCCCAAAAGCCTCTGCAACAAAGCAGGGAAGTTGTGGGACTGACTGACAATTCATACCCAGGAGCACTTTCATCATCCTTCCTTGGGCAGCAAAGAACTCTTGAAACTATCCCAAAGGCACTTCACACAAATTACATACGTCTTCTTGGTAGAAGACAGTCCCCCAGATAGCTGAGTTCTGTTGCTGTGGGAATGCTTGATGGGGAGAGGACTTCACAGATGCAGCAGCCTGACTTGCTGTACAATTGGCCAATCCCTTGGTGCTTGTGCAGTTGTGCCAGCGAACATCAGAAACACAGCTTTGCAATCATATTCATGCACATGTTGGCCTCAGCATTTTTCTACAAAACCCTTCTCTTTTTACTTTATTTTGTAGTGGTTCTGCTATGGAAGTTGTTATACTGCTTCTTTGCAAAGGGCAAGATTAAAATAATGAGGTTGGAGCAGGGCCTTTGTGTCCCCTAAAGGAGTATTGAGTTGACCTCTTTGCTTTCTTCTCTATGAAAGGAACATGATGAGCCAGAATCAACATGAGCTGGTAATTCTTGTTCTCCCCACTGCTGACAATTAGAAATGCCTCTAATGTGTGCTGTGACCCAAATGATTATTTCCACATTTTCTACATTAAAAACTATGTGCCGGAAACTTTTTTTGCCCTGCTGGTTTGTTAAAGTGATAATAGTCTAATTATTCTGACCTTTAGCCTTCTCCCTCTTCTTCTTTTCTTTTAGTAAGCCAGAGTTCAGGTTTTAAGTTGCTCCTCTCAGCTATGAAGCTATTTTGCCTTGGAGCCCAATGTGTAATAATATAATTTTTAACCTTTTGATGGGGGGGGGGAGTATTGCAGAGAATCCTATGATATGATATATGAAAGGGAGAATTATTTGTGTAGTTTAATAGGGTGAGCTGTAGCCTCACAGCGGTCTGGGTATTCAATGAAAAAAGTGACTTCTGTACCTGGAGGACTTGCCCATGCATGTAGCCATGTGTGCAGATGCACACACACACAAACACATATACCACTTCTGTTCATGGATAGAGGAGCGGGTTTGGGATTTGTCCAATATGGTGGTCAAGGAAACTATGTCTTGGGGCAAGATGACACCTAAATTACATGGAAAATGAGGCAAGTTGAAGTTGTGCTTAGGGAGACAAAAAGAGCTCAATTTCACAAGTTAGTCTAGAGGATGAGCCAGATGCAGGATAGAAAGAAGCAATGAAAAGGGCTGAAGACGGGAGTCAAGTAAAGACAACTTGCAGCAAAGTGGGAATTGACACTTGTACTGTAGACTCCATAGGCACTTTTTTGTTGCACTGTTTAGAGGCATGTTAAATGATAAGAGAAACATATTGTTGCATTTCACATGCATTGTATTTTATAGCAACAGGTTGTTTAGGGGAGAGGTGGCAAAGAGACATGGGGGAAGTTGGAAGGTGCCTTCATCATCCCAGTGGCACAGGCCTTTCCCATTACACAATTATAGCACTGTGATCATCTCACTTTACCTGTCATGGTTTCATCCTGTGGAATCCTAGGATCTGCAGTTTAAGGAAAGTGACTAAGACTTCTTCCACACTGCAGAAATAATTCAGTTTGATACCACTTTAACTGCCATGGCTCAATGCTATGGAAATGTGGGGATTGTAATTTTGTGAGGCATCAGACCTCTCTGACAGGGAAGGCTAAACATCTTACAAAACTACAAACCCCAGAATTCCATAGGATGGAGGCATGGCAGTTAAAGTGTGTCAAACTGGATTGTTTCTGCAGTGTGGATGCAACCTGAGTATTCTCAACAAAAGAGCTCTAGTGCCTCACCAAACTACAAGCCCCTGCTTTCCACAGGATGCAGCTATGGTAGTTAAAATGAGATTATTACAGTGCTACAATTGTGTAATTGGGAGGGGGGGTCCAGTGGCAGGGCTTCAGGGGGTAGTGTACCCAGCCCTTTCCCTCAGTGCCCATGCATCATCCTACTCATGACACAGCGGCAGCGAGGTGGAGGGAAACTCAGCCCTCTTCCCCAGTGCCACTACTGGACAACAGGATGGCAGTGAAGTGAAGCAAGGCTTGGTCCTCTCCCTCAGTGCCTCCATATCATGTTACTTATGATAGTAGTAAGGGTTGCAGGAGGAGGCCCAACCAGGTGTCACATCCCCAGCACCCTCCTAGTTATGCCACTGCCCAACAGCAGTCACCTAGGGATGGATGTTCCTGTTTGTTTTGCTTTGTGTATTATATCTTTTGAAGCACAAATTTGTTATGTTTTGTGTTTTCTTTTATTTGTGGTATCATGATTTTTCCTAATATATCTATATTTGTATATCATTTTCCTCACTGAACACATTTTTGCACAGAGGTTTTGACTCAACAATTATGTAAACAAAATTTAGAGAAATATAAAAATTGCCCAACACAGTAGTCATTGTTTCTTACATCTCTCCTACTTTAAATGCACAGACTAGGAGTGAAAATTGTGTGACCCTTTAGATGTTCTCAAAGAGACTCTAACCCACAATGGTAAAGAATGCTAGGAATTGCATTCCATCAACATGAGGAGGGGTTGCATTTTGCCCACCACTGGCTTATAAGAAACTTTCATACATTTTATATTAGTGAAGGACTTTGGACATAATGTAAGAACCTCATTTTGTGTTAGGCCACATTCTAAACTTCAGAGGTTGCCCTAAATGACTGCAAAATTTCAGGGAGCCTTCTAAACCCAAGGCAAAGATTACAATTTAATCTTTCGTGCCTCTGCTTAAGGGCTCAGGCACTTCTCTTACATTGCTCCACAGTTAATCCATCTCTCCATTGAAGTTAAATACCATCACTGTGCTAAATTCTGTGAGCCAGATCTGGAGACACCCCAGCTGAGTACTGCATCTTTTAAAACCCAGCGAAGTACTCAGAAATTTGGAATGCTGAGTTTAACCCAAGAACCTTTCTTGGACATTCTTGTATTTTATTCAGGTGCAGGTGCAGTGACTCTCAATGTCCTCCCTGCATGATTACTGACAACCAGCATCTCTGCAACTGGTAAAAATCCTGTTAGTGCTCTAACAGTGAGGATTAAGCAGGGTCAGGAAGGGACTGCAGGCTATATCAGCAGTGAACGAATTGGTGTTAAGTGCTGGGTTGTTTCTGAAAGGATTCAGCTGCTGTTCATGTCAAGTGTGTTGTGACCAAAACCACTAAGTGATTTCCAACTATATGGTGATGCATCTGTCTGTCCTCTAATTATCAGAATGATATGGTTCACATTGATTGGAAGGATACAACCTTCCTATGCTATTGGTATTATCTGCTTCCAAAGGGATATAGTTTTAGAAAGTCAGCTCTACTACTTTAGTTTCTACTCATTGCCTCCTTCAATAAGATCAGTTGTTCTGTGGGGTTTCACCATCACCACCGCCCCCCTTTAAACAAGTATTTCAGTAAAGTGACATTGTGATGAATAAGGTTAAAATAAATAGAATGGGGGATAACATTGCACATGACCAAGATACTGGAGACATTTCCAGTTTCAATAGGAAATCTGGACTGCAGGAGATTGGGGAGGTTTGGAACTCCCATTTCTACCATCTTTGTTCCCCAGCATGTGGTTGCTATGTACAACCTTAGTCACATGGGGAGTTCTACTCATGCTCAGACAGGGTGCCCCCTTCATGCCTCTGTTTGCCATAGAAAAGTGCAAAAAAGAAAGGGTGGGGCCAGCATGTTCATCGATTTTTAGAAGAACACTTGAATGCATATCCTTATGCCACCTTCATGGATTGAGATTGTATGAACCCAGCTCTAGTAACACAAGAGGTACTTTCTGTTACTGTTTTAGGAAGTGCTTTGTGTTTCTATTACACACAGCATTGTACTAGTAAAGGTATCTGTACTTGCGTGTACCTCTCCATGTGTAGAATACTGGAAAACCCACAAGGAGCTAAGTACAGCTGATCCTCCGTATCCACAGATTCTTTATCCATGAGTTCAGTCATTCATGACTTGAAAATACTTTTTTATAAAAATTCCACAAAACAGACCTTGAGTTTGCCATTTTATATAAGGGATACTATTTTACTGTGCCATTGTATGTCATGGGAGTTGAGCATCCACAGATTTTGGTATCCATGAAAAGTCCTGAAACTAAACCCCAGCACATTCCAAGGACATACTGTACTTCTTCTTCATGCTTATAAAGCAGAAAATAACACACAACTAATACAGAGCTGTGACCCAGTGTGATTTGAGTGTTGGACTATGAGTCTGGAGACCGGGGTTCAAATCCCCACTCGTCCACAAAAACCCACTGGGCAAGTCATATTCTCTCGGCCTGAGATGAAGGCTAAGGCAAAACTTTTTCTGAACAAATCCCACCAAGAAAATCCTCTTACAGGTTTGTCTTAGGGTCACTATAAATTAGAAACAACTGTGAAGCACACAACAATACAAAACTAAAAATTATGTTCCTTAACAGGAACAACTCTGTGGAGCACATTAAGAAATACATTTTTCTATGGTTCTGGAATATATGCAGACCTCAAACTGCATGTACTGTATATCATCTTTACAGAATGAGTATGTATTCATTTTTATTTATTTAGCCTCTCTTTAGAGCTACTTAAAGAAAATTTATATCATAATTGAAATTAATGAGGATTAGGCAGTGATTAATGTAGCTTGGTATTTGGATTCAATGTGTGACTTGCAGAGTCTGTCTTTAAGGGGGCCTGTCACCATGCAGTGTGGGTTCAGACCCCAAATTCTGGGAGAATCTTGACATTTTCTCTTCAAGACAAACCTTTTTGTTACAGCGCCCCAATTTAACCTGTGCTGGAGAGTACAGAAACTAATATATGATCAAGTTGTAAGGCATCTAAATAACAGCAACTAAAGCATAAATTAATTCAAAAGCACCATATCTTAAATGATGCCTCTCTGTTAATTTATGATTTAGCTGCTATTATTTAGATACCTTATAAGTTGATTATGTATCAGCATCTTCAGTGAGAGTCCTAACAGCCAGAATAGTTACAGTGCAGCTCTCCTAGATCTCTTTTGGGGTTCAAGATCCTCCTGCCACTGCCCCCAAACTGCATTTCAGAGAGCAACCAAAACTCTGTTTCCCCTGCAGGCCTGTGGAAGGTCCCATGGTTCAAAAATTGGCCCCAGAACTTAGTTGTTCACTGTGCCCTAAAGGATAAGGTCTGCAACCTGGAAGGCCAGTTAGATCTTAAGGTGGGTGGTATCTTGAAATAGGTCCTTTATTTCTTTAGCCCCCTCTCTTTGGAATGGTCTCATCAGGTTGGCCTGCCCAATCTCCATCTAATGTCCTTTTTGTTGTTGTTTCAATTCAAGTCATTTTCGACTTATGGTAACCCTAAGACAAACCTGTCATGGGATCTTCTTGGCAAGTTTTTTCAGAGGGGATTTGCCATTGCTATCTTATGAGGCTGAGAACATGTGACTTGCCCCAAGTCTTTTTTAGTACCAGATAAAATATGATGATTTTCATGGACCAATTTGATTTCCTTTTAAAAGCCATTTTCTCCCCAGTGTCGTGTGCCAAGTGCAGTGATGCAACTGTGAGACACGCTACCTGTTGAAAAGAGGGAGAGAAATTCATGTCACCCTTCATATCTTCTTTTCTCCCTATTTCATCTTAAATAAAAACCTGTACGCTGCAAAATAGAAATGTCCTTGTCCCATGGATATAGGGTAAAACAGTATCATACATTATTATGGTCCTACACAGAATCTGAAAATACTTAGTAAATAAACAAGAATGGTTAAGGAAATGGCCTGAATACTGTTATTAATCCCAACAAGAGTAGACATTCAATCAGTGGGGTGTATGTAAGTGTTGACTCACCACTCACCATTGATTTAATTATCTATTCTAGTTGGGATTACCAATATGGCTCAGGCCTATTAAGGGACATGATGTAAGCAGTTGGTGCAGTAATAAGAACTAATTTGTTGGCCTAAGCAAGGGGACATCCAGATATTCATTGACATGGGGGGGGGCTCGTTCCTCACCTCTGTCTTAAACATTTGTGGTGTATATAAGGTGTTGGCCTTTTGTTTGCTGTCAGTTGAAACCTCATCCAAAGCTTCTTTTATCATTTCTATCAATGCAGTTGCTAATTGTACTATCAGCTTTGCCTGTCATCTTGCTCATAATTTTTGCCCTGTCTTCTACATCTTCCAGTTAGCAAAGATCTCCAAGAATTGATTCACTTTTCACTATTGTGACACCTCCATTTGCATTTGTATTGAAATACCAGAGGAAGAGATATGAGCCATATGCTTCTTATGGAAAAATCTAAGGACCGACATGGTGCTGCCCATAGTGGTAATCCTGATCAAAGTGAGGTTAATGTAATAGAGGTATACCTCAGTTCACAAGTAAGTGTGCTCCTTAGTATTAGTTCTTTAACAGAAAATTTGGTTTCCGTGGTAGGAATAGCATGGAAAGAATAAAGATAGATTCCTGCACCTCAAAAAAAGAAGAGATGTTCAACATATTTCAGCAAACTTTTTATTTAAAGCAAACAATATGTGCATATGAAATCAAATAATCGGGTCAGGTAATTGGTGGCTAGCATTCTAGATTTATGTTCCTACTTTGTTGTTGTTGTTGTGGTGGTGGTGGTGGTTATACATGCTGGGAGTAGCTGATGAGGAAGACTTATTGGCTGTATTCTTTTCTTTCTGTTTTGCTTTTCACACATGCTCAGTTAGGGATTCTGGAGGTAGCTGCAATGTAGCTTGCATTACACACATAGCTACAGTGGATTTGGCTGGAGAATAATTTCACTCTTTCCCAGCTCCAGGTTAAGTCAGATTTTTAAATGGAAGAGAAAGCTTGGTTGGATATTCTGTGTCAAGAGGCCAAAAGGATGGACTTAGAAGTGGGTGAAGGAGGGGGGAGTAAATTTATAAGTAGAAAGTGAACAAGATTGAAACATCAACTAAAAGAAAAGACAAGGCATAATCTCTTCCTTGCTATCTCTCCCTCCCATGATGTTTCTTCTTTGCACTGCATCAGTCCTCCTCAGTAGATCACTGGACCAAGGCAGGCCAGCATGGCTCGTTAACCAGATGCTACCTAATTACGCTTGCATGTTTCAGCGATATACCTTACTAAGGGTAGACAGCCAGAGCTCCACTGTGTCTCCTATCACCTCTCTAGTACCTGAGAGGATGGATTAATGAGGCCTGAAAAAACGCCTCCACAGATGGACTTTGATTTTGCCATTCTTTAGTGACTGGAGGCAGACAGACAGGAGTGGGTCACGTAGCTTGGTTCAGATGCTACAGCTGGCCCAATCTGAATTAACAGTGGAATTTCCATACACTCCCCCAGATCTGTAAAGCAGGAGGAGGGATTTGCACTGTATCAGTGAAATAAGAAAATATTCTGCAATGTTTAGCTAATTTGTTTGATAAAAGAATAAATGACTCACCTAGCCTATTTGACATGCAGAGCAGATCATTTTTTAATACTCTCTCCTCTATACAATAAAATCATTTCCAGTAATAATTTTGAACATGAAGTAATCCATAAACAAAAATAAAAACTCCAGTTGGTCACAAAGGACCCATACAGACAGGCCAAAATAAAGCTGCTTTGGGTCACTTTGGAGGTATGCTGTTTAAATGATGCATGCATCCTAAGAGTCTGGAAGCCACGCCAGAGCTACACTCCAGTCAAAGTGACTTGAAGCAGCTTTATTTTGGCTTGTCTGTACGGGGCCATAAAATGATAGGAGTGAAATAGCTCAAGTCCTGTTTCTTCATATTTACAATCATTGTGCTATTATTATTTTGAATCTATTATTTTAATGCTTCCATTGTTATAATTTTTAAGTACTAGACTTTGCTGTTCTGAAAATGTTGCCACGCCTTCACTTTATATCTATGTTTTGATTATATAGGATTGAATGACAAACAGTGTTCTGTTCAGTCATGCCAGCCACATGACCCACGGAGTAGTCTTTGACAATGCAGGCTCTTCAGCTGAGTAACAGAGATGAGCATCACCCCCTACAGTTGGACATGACAACTTTGTCAAAGAGGAATGAGCCAGAGAGTAAAGAAGCTAAATATGCATCCTCCCACAAACTGGAAAAATAAAACACCACTAGCCCTCAAATGTCCCATCTTAGGCTCTCTTCTTTTCTCCCTCCCCCATCATTTCTAGCCTTCTATTCAATGGTTCCATGCCTTATTTTTCTTCCAGCAAGAGTCAATGATATTTCTGCTGTTTGGGCATGTTATGATGGTCCTATAGACACTGCTTCTGTCTTCTCAGACAACAGCAGCAGCAACAGTGGTGGCCCTCACTCATGTGCCAGTGCATGCTCCAGCAGGCCCCGCTCCTTTATTGATGAACTTTTCAGCCACACTTGAGAGCATGTGTGCAAGCATGCCTTCTATCATATGCAGACGTCTTCCCGATCTCAGTGTGGGAAGGAAACTGTTGGCTAAGTGGAGCACATGTGTGAATAGGAGAGGGACCGAGCCTGTTTCCTATTTTTGGATGATAGTAATAGAAGATGGTTTAGTAGAAAGAGGAAGACAACACTGTTGGAAAAAGTGAATGATGCCAATTACTGTTATGTCCATTACTTCATTTCCATGCCATTCTTCTCCCCCTCCCTCTTGTGTCCCAAAACTATGCCACGTGTGACCTCAGCAGGTATATTATTTAAAACTAATAAAGCAATAAGCAAGTGAGGGAAAGGGTAGATTGGAGGGGAAGGAGAGTGATGTGAATTTGTAGCTAGTACTGCACAATCTCAGTTTACATAAGGGAGTTGGGGGGTTACTTAAACTGGAGAGGGGATTGTAGGAGGATCATTTGTACTCCAAGTTGTGTCAGGACATGGCATTGCTCTGTGTGTCCTTGCGGACAATGCATCCTCTCAATTTCTGCACCTGGGGTTGATCACACCCATCCTACCCAAAATTGTACACCACTGGAAAGAATGAAGCTACAGCCTGATTTTGCTCTCTTCCCACAGACATCTAAAGATCTATCTATGACCATTACAGGGTTGGTAATTCCCAAACCTTTTGTACAGGAAGGGAAAACTGATTTAATAACTTAAACCCAACTGATAAGAAGTTTCAGGCTTTTGACAAATCCCAAGAGATTTTTTTTCTATTCCACTTCTTAAAGGTAAAAACAATTTGGCAATAACAGGATCATTTTTCCTGTGTTTTATCACTAATTAGGTACAGGTTGAACCTCCCTTATTTGGAATTTCAAAATCCAAAATATTCCAAAAACCAAAACCTTTTTAATGAGTGGCTAAGATAGTGATGCCTTTGTTTTCTGATGCTTGAATGTACACAAAATTATTTTAAAATATTGTATAAAATTACCTTCAGGGTGTGTTTAAGTTATATATGAAACATAAATGAATTTCGTGTTTAGACTTGGGTCCCATCACCCGGATATTTTATTATGTACATATATGCAAATGCCAGTCTTCCAAAATCTGAAGTACAAAACACTGCTGGTCCCAAGCATTTTGGATAAGGGATACTGTACTCAGCCTATAGTTAAACTTGAGTATACGTGGGTATGTGTGTCAGGATGGGGGTGTATATGTATGTATGTGTATATGTGTGTTTATTAGCACTATAGTATCTCCACATTAAAAAGTAAAACCAGTACTTCTCAGGTTCACATTTCTGCTCTGTTTAGTTCCCACAAAATCTTTCCAAAAGTACTGAGACATGAAAGATTATAAGAAAGATATGAAGGAGGAAATCAATAGAGTTGATCTCAGCTCTGTATATTTTGATCCTGCTGAGCTCAGAGAACAATCCTACTATCAACTCCATGATGTGAAGTGTGAAACCAGAGCTTCACAAGGTAAATCCAACTGCTGTAGTGTTTGGTTGCTTTCTGTGCTGGGAACCTAGAAGCTTAAAGAGGTGGCCCAGGTTAGTGTTTCTCAAATCGTTTTGCCTTGTGATGCCTTTCTCTCTTTTCTGGAGATGTTTGCAATCCTTGTGCCAAACTCTACTTCATTTACTTCCTCAT
The DNA here is from genome assembly GCF_019175285.1 of Sceloporus undulatus. Classification (NCBI taxonomy): domain Eukaryota; kingdom Metazoa; phylum Chordata; class Lepidosauria; order Squamata; family Phrynosomatidae; genus Sceloporus; species Sceloporus undulatus. The sequence goes on from NC_056522.1 coordinate 266,869,651, forward strand.
GTCTGCTGCACAGCAAATTCCAATGATCTATAGGGAGTTCCCTACAAATACAAGGCAGCATGCTCCTTTCAAGCTCACTTACTCTTCTGTTTTCACTCTGTCAATCATAGCACACACTTGCTCTTAGAGAATATATGAATTCCTATGCCAATGTGTTGAAACTGATGGGCTCTACATGGTTAGGAGGGGCAATGGGAGAGTCTTATGGAAGTATATAGGTATGGGTTGGTACATGATGACATAAAATTCTTGTAAAACTCCCTGAAGCTAAAGGGAAGACGAGTTATCTGCTTCCTAGGAAGATATTTCCTATAGCTGACAGTCAAATTGTTATGTTCTGGCCATAATATCTCTCCTCCTCCCAAGGTAGAGTATCAGTAAAGTTCCAGGCCAATCATTGTGTGGGGCCTCCATGCTGCTACTGATGTCCTGCATCTTGCATTGTGGTGCTATCAAGAAAGAAGTACTCCTACCAGTTCTGACATGCCCACCCCAGTGCACACAGCCAGCTGTTCACATGTGCAAGGGGGCTTGTGATTATGGAACTGCTTTTATTTATTTATTTATTTAGGTATTTATACCCCGCCCTTCAGCCCTAATGGCTCTCAGAGCAGCTGTGTTTCCTTGTTTGTCAGGAAGGTGTGGGATATGGTTCTAGTTTCAGCTGCATGCAAGCAATACTGTGGGCCCTTGGTATCTACTGGGGCTTGGTTCCAGGACCCCTCAAGGTTACCAAAATCTGTGGATGCTCAAGTCCCATTATTTCCAATAGTGTAGTAAAATGGCGTCCCTTATATAAAATGACAAAATCAAGGGTTGCTATTCAGATTTTTTTTTAAATACATATTTTCAAGATGCAGATGGCTGAATCTGTGGATGCAGAATCTATGGATATGGCGGGCCAGCTATAAGACCATTTGTATTATCAGTTGGGTCATTCTATGAGACTGTTATAGTCCTGTTCAGATAAATGGGTCAAATTGCTCTTGCCTAGTAGAAAAATCACAAATCTAGTTGTAGTTAATTTTTCTGTGATGGTGAATGAGTGTCCCTTCTTTCCAGAAGGAACTTTTTTGGGTTTTTTTTACTGAAGAGCACTCGATCCTTATAGCTCTGTTCATCTTATTTATTTAATGAAGTAAGCCAGAGTGTGGATACTGACATCCTAGCAGAATTCCAGCAAAACTCCCAAACTGCCTTAGATGCAACTGTAATTACAGTTCATTCAGCTGAAGAGCAGTTACTTCTAGTATTCTCAATAATAGGTACCCAGTACTGTGTCAGCATGAGCTAGTAGTTAAAATTACTTCATTAAAGGGAGGATTAGTTAGAAACTAACAACTTAGATTTTTGCTATCATTTGGTAACAGTCTTATAGACAGTAATTAAGCAAGAAAACATGGATTCAATGAAAGGACAAAAGTAGTTAAAATAATTCTGGTTTCTGTAAACAAGTTCCTTCATCTCATGTTTAAGGTAAATTAGGAAAGAAAGTATGAGGAAATTTATTCCAAAGAGAGCTTAATATATGGTAAATTGTCTGAACCAAAGCATACTGTTCAATTGTATTTTATTTATTTATATTCTGCCTTTCTCCCAAATGAGACTCAAAGGGTTTCAAATAGTACTGTTGATACAGAATATTTATTCCCCAAATTATATCCCACAGATAATATTGGAAGTAAGAACCTTTAGCTTTTATAGTGATTTTCATCATTTTTTTGTAAAGTTCTTTAAACGGATTAATCAATTAATCCTTGTAGAATCCCTCTGAGGCAGGTATGTAAATATTATTATCCTTATTTTACAGCATGAGAGATTTAAAGACACTAAGTACTGAAAGTCTGCTCCCTGATCCTAAACAGACTGAAGAAAAGGCTATGCAGGGACCCCTTGGTCTCTCTCACAAATCAATCAATGGTTATATCAATCCCTGAAGATTTAACAGCCAAACCCCGAAAGACGATCCAGACCACTCTAGAAGTGACTTCTCAAGCAGTATCACTGACAAGAGACCTGTATAATCCTAACTGGAATGGCTGTATCCAGTTAGATGATCAAATTACATCGTCAATTGTGCCTGATCCTTTCCAGTGACTGCCAGAGGGTGCTCCTAAGAGTTCCCCAAGTTTTACGCTACTTTCATGGAATATTGCGGGTTGGGGAAGGAAAATTGGGGATGTTGATTTTATTGATTATATCAATAAGTTTGACATTGTTTGTTTACAGGAGACATGGAGTCCTTATGACATTTACCTACATGGGTATACAACTTTTTGTGTCCCGGCAGTAAGAACTGGTATAAGGGGCCGATATAAGGGAGGATTAGCTATTATGATAAAAATAATTAGTGGCCTTAAGCATGTAATATTAACCCCTTGTGAGGAAATTGCTCAAGCAATTCTTCTCCAATTTGAGTCGGTTAAAGTATTATTAGTTAACATTTATATACCAGCAACTAACAAAAATTTAACAAGTTCAATTTATTGGGACCACCTATCTAATTATATTGATGAGTTTACTAACAAACCTGATCCTATAGGGTGCTTATTGATGGGGGACTTTAATGCTAGAATTGGCCCCTCTAATGACTATCTTTGTGAGCAGTGTATGCTCGATGTTAATATACCTCCCTTTCCACTGAATCTCCCCCGAGTTGGTTTGGATTCAGTTACTAACAAGAATGGGATATTGATGGCAAATTTCTGTATTACCCATAATTTACTTATTCTAAATGGCTCGGAGTATTTTCCAAACACAAATGGTTTCACTTTTATGGCTGCAGGAGGGAGAAGCTCTATTGACTATGTTTTATCCAGTCCAGTCCTGATGAATCTGATTACAGCTTTTGAGGTCTGCCATAGAATAGAAAGTGATCATATGCCACTAGTAGTCTCTATGGTATTACCCAAATTAGCTACTCCATCTTCCATAAATCCTGAGACATTTGTTAATTACGAAAGATTAAAACGAATTCATTGGAACTCTAGAACAATAGAGGCAGTCAGTGAAATCTTTAAAGAAGCCTGTGCCTTAACGGTAATAAATGACCTAGCTAATAGTACTACAATAGAAAATGCACTGGTAAATTATGGGAAAATAATATCTATTGTGAGTAATAAAACAGCTACTTATATAAATCCAACTAGAGGGAGGAATTCGTGGTTTGATAAAAGTTGTCTTATAGAGAAAAAGAACCTTAGACAAATTTTCCAACTTGCTTTAAATAGCCCTGAGGAAAATTTCAGACCTTACCTAAAGGCCCGGGTAGAATTCTATAAGTATATCGAAGATAAAAAGAAAGCTTTTTATCAGCAAAATTGGGCCGATCTAGATAGAGATCTGAATTCAAATGATACCAAAACATTCTGGATAGCAGTAAGGAGGCACTTGAATAATAACCTAAAATTATCTAGTCCTGGCATTCAGCCCCAAATATGGGTATCGTATTTTACTAATAAGATGCAAACTAAATCAATTGATAATATTGTCGTGATTGCAAACCCCTCTATTATTTGGAGTCCTGTTTCACCAGATGAAGTATATCAACTAATTCTTAAACTAAAATCTGCTAAATCGCCGGGTTATGATACTATTACGGCAGAGGTTTTGAAACATTGTCCAGAATTATGGTCCAAAGCTTTGGCAAATTTATTCACCCTGGTAAACAACACGGGGGTGATTCCAACAAGCTGGAAGGATTCAATAATTATTCCTATCTTTAAAAAAGGCGATAAGCATGAGCCAGCAAATTATCGCCCGATAAGCTTGCTTTCTATTGTAGGTAAACTATATGACAGCTATTTGGCAATGAAACTGCAAAGCTGGATGACTACTCAAGCCATCCTGGGACCTGAACAAGCGGGCTTTAGAGGTCACATGTCTACCACTGATCATATTACAGTTATTTCATTTTTAATTAATAAATATATTTCCCGTCCTAAAGGGAAATTATATGCTGCGTTTATTGATCTAAAAGCGGCATTTGATCTTATTCATCGACCTACACTTTGGAGTAAATTGGATAGTTTAAGTATAGATTCAAGACTCTTGTTTTTGTTGAGCCAAATCCATACCAACAATCGCTGTAGGGTAAAATTTACTGAAAGTGGTCATTTAACTGACCCAATCTATTCAGGAATTGGTGTAAGGCAAGGCTGTGTCCTAGCTCCTCATTTATTTAATTTATTTGTAGCAGATCTTCCAAATTTCATGTCATCGGTTGACACCCATCCTCCTATGTTAGGAAATCGCCCACTTTTAGTGTTACAATATGCTGATGACACTGTATTATTGTCGCGGACTCAGGTGGGCTTAAAGAGAGCCCTGAATAGATTTAGTGAATATTGTGTTAAGTTTCACCTACAGATTAATGTTAACAAATCAAAGGTCTTGGTATTTTCAAAAAGATTCACTCCAAGGAAATGGAAGATGAATAATCAATCTATAGAACAGGTAAAAATGTATACATATTTGGGAGTTCTATTCCATTACAACGGTCTTTGGGTAAAGCAGAGAGAAAAGGTTATACATTCTGGGAAAAGAGAGTTGGCAATGTTGCAATCCTTTTACTATAAGAAGGGAAATCAAGATGTCCTTGCAGCCTTGAAAATCTATAAAACCAAAATTAGACCTCAAATATTATATAGTACATCTGTATGGGTAACAGCTTTCAACAAAGAGGTTGAAAATTTACAATCTCGGTTTTGCAGAAAATTGTTATCTATTCCGCCATGCGTTCATTATTTAACGCTATATGACGAGCTTGGTTTGGTTACACTTGAGACCACTGCCTGGTTGATGGCATATAAATATTGGCTTAAAATTCATTATAGACCAAATAGATCTAGTTTAATTTGGTTTCTCTTATCTGATAATTATTATACTAATTGGTCAAAAGCCTTTGAAGACAATCTAAAATTAAAGGGTTTAAATCTGGACTCTTTACTCCTTTTGACGGAGCACGAGTGCTTCAAGACAATTAAGGATTGTTTTCTGAGTTGGGAACATAAGGAAATTTATTCTACCTCTCCCAGAGTATGCTCCCCTTTTGTATTTGGCATTCCCCCCTGTTGTGGTGAGATACCAAAATATTTTCAATCGTTGTCCCTTCAGGCTGCGAGGAAAGCCTTCCTTTTTGCAAGGCTGAACATCCATCCGTCATGTGTTACTAAGGGGAGATATATGAAAATTCCTTTTGTTAATCGTCTTTGTATATGTGAGGCAGTTCCAGATACCCTCCAACATATTGTTTTTCTTTGCCCATTATATCAAAAACCGAGAAAGAATTTGATAAAGAAACTAATGGAAATGAACTACTGTGTAATGGATATAACTTTAGTGCATTTATTGGAGGATTGCAATGAGCAGATTACACGAGTGATGGCAAATTTTCTAATGGAGGCAACAAAAATCTGGTATAAATTGAACAACTGTAGTCCATAGAATTACATGTTACACGGACGGAATTTTAAAGTATTTATGTTAATGATTTTAGTTTAAAATTTTAACTTGTATGATGTTTTTTTTATTTGAGATGCCTAATAAAGGTTATGGTATGGTATGGTATGCTCCTTGTTAGCAGAAATCTGGAGTGACTCTATTTTCAGAAATTGTTCCCTGTAGTGATTGGAGGCTTATTTCAGCCATCTGTGACTTGTGCTACTACTTGAAAGCCCTGCATTTACTGCTTGCTAACACAGTACACTAACCCCTAGGCTTCTCCTCACCAAAATGTAAAGGAGTTTTCTAAGATTGTCAATTAAGTACCACCTGGCTATCAAGCGATTTTCAAGGAACAAGATAGCTGGTTGTTCAAGTTCAGTTTTTTAAAAATGAAACACCATTTGGGCCACATGGAGGTGGAATTACTGGGCGGCAGTACAAGAAGATAAAAGGACAAATGTATGCTACTCCTTGAAAGCTTGGGTGATGTATTTTGTACATTTTAATAGGCCCAATAAAGGTACCACTGTTTTGTGAGTTTTGTTCTATGGATTTCCCTAGTACTAGTGAAAATCTAATTTTCAACAGAGCAAAAGGACTAATGTGAAAAGTTGTTTGGGTGCATTTCGGAGAATGTTAGGCGAATAGTTAGATTTCATTGGGTGTATTAATTTTATGTTGCCTTGGCTTATTTTCCTCATTAGCATTCTGGCAAGGGGAAGAGAAGCCTGGAAGGGGACATGATAGGTATCTTTAAATATCTTAAGGGATGTCGTGTAGAAGATGGAACGAACCTGTGTTCTGCTCCTGCAGAGACTAAAACACAAACCAGTGGTTTCAGATTCAAAGAAAAGAGATTCCACCAAAACATTATGGAGAACTTTTTTTGTTTTTGTTTTTACTGTAAGTGCAATCTGAGTGGAATAGATTGCTGGGGAAGGAGTCTTTGGAGGTCTTTAAACAGAGGTTGGATAGGCCTCTTTCAGGGGTGATTCAGTTGTATACCCTCCCCTCCCCCCTCCCCTCGATGGAAGCAGGTTGGACTAGCTATTCCTTGTGAACTCTTCCAGTTCTGTGTTTCTTGTTCTGTGAGGTATTTAGGGACTGAATACCATTAGAAAGCACACTTACTTGGCAGTAAACTTCGACAGCAAATTTATAGAAAAACCAAGCTGTTAATCTCCTGTGTATGAACTCCATCCAAATACTGTAGTGGGTTATAACTCTTTAAAGATCTCTGTACAGGAGAATTTATGCCCTCTGTAGAATTTTATCAGCGAGGCATCAGAATATGCAGCACACAAAACGTGTTCCTGGTATTCTCCGTCTCATGTCAGTCTTTTCTTTCTATCATCTTGGGGGTTTTCTGCTTTCTTTTGCTAGAAAAGAACAGTGAGCTTTCATCAGTTTTCAGTTTGTGGCTTTTAATTAAAAATGAAAAGCCGATGTTCGTTCCCCTCCCCGTGCCCCCCTTTTCTTCCCTGACCTGAAATTATAGGGTGCCGCTCATAGTGATGCTCTATGCTTGAGATCAAAGGAGACTCATTGAATAGTCTAATGTCAATATAACAGAATCTGTGCCAGTCTGTCTCCCAGCCACTGGATATCCATGCAGCAGTGCGCCCGGCTATGTGGAGCAATGGAATGAAAAACAACATATAAACACAGGAGATATAGCTGCAGTCTCATAGTTTTGGAAAGGTTGTATAATAGCCTACACTTACTTTATTTTTTATTATATTTCTGCAATAACTGAGGCTTTTATAATGCTATTCATTTGTAAATCAGAAAAATCCATCTCTTGTGCAGCTACCTAAGTTAACAATGGCCTGATACAGACAGTCCAAAATAAAGCTACTTTGAGTCATTTTGGAGGTATGCTGTTTAAATGATACATGTGTCCTAAGAGTCCAGAAGCCGCACCAAAGCCACGCTCCAGTCCTAAGGACTGGAGTGCAGCTTTGGTGCAGCTTCCAGACTCTTAGGACGCATGCATCATTGAAACACCATACCTCCAAAATGACCTGAAGCAGCTTTATTTTGGCCTGTCTGTATAGGGCCAATGCAATAGAAATAGCGGTTGGTAGATAACTAATTCGGAGCTGCAGCACACACTTGCTAACAGCATCTCCATTTTGTCACATTGAGACCCAGTCATACAACATATTTCTCTTTTGGAAGATTATGCCCATGTGAATTGCTATAGAAGCTGGAATAGAGCCTCTGTGAAACCAGAGCTTTCTTTCATGTCGACATCGTCTTCACCATGCAAAATGCAAATCCAGTCAAGGAAAAATATGTTGCATGGGTACTAGAGTGTGCAAAAAATACTTTTCGAAACTACAACTCCAAGAATGCCTTAAGGGGATCCTGAAAATTAAAGTCCAAGGATTAACTTTTACAACCTGAATGGTGGGACCTTAAGAAGCAAGCACCTTGCTCTGCCTACAAAGAACAGACTGGTGACAAAGCATATTAGAATTGCCCTTATGATTTCCCCAAATTTGCTTGTACTTTATGATTTATGTGATTTGTACTCATTTTGTGTGTTATGGGCAGTAACTGAAATAACATGAAAAGTGCTTCATCTGAAGAAAGTATGTGAAAGACATTGTACTCATTTGTTAATTTTCTTACAAAATGGAAGCTCCCTGTTTTTATATTGGCTTTGAGAAGCTGAAAATGGCAAACAACTTTCATGAGGCTCATAATAAATGAATTGAGATTTTCTTTCTGGATGGGATTGAATCGTGACAAAGGTTAGCTGGAAGACTAGAGTATAATCCCAACAAGTGGATATTGTCCCCTTTCATGCTGGCAACTGGGTCAGTTGAATAAATTGACTTAATAGAAATGTCCACCTGTTGCTGGTTTCCTGCAAGAACATTAAGCAGCCATCTTTCGTTCACAAATGCTACAATTATTAGGGGCACAATAATGAAGTGCCACAGGGGCAGTTGAAGAGAGTGTCATGCCATGGGGGGAGGGCTGGAGAGGAGAGAAAATCTAAAGAGGAAGAGCATATTTAAGGAGATGGTATGGAGCTGATTGTTTTGTATGTGTGTTTTTCCTAAAAATGTTCTATCATTCTAAAGCATCAAGAATATTCTATTATTTATCAAATTGTTACAGTTCATCTTGGTACTGATGTGTACTGGTGTGCAGTGCACTGTTCAAACTGATGAATGCTGACAAAAATTGGGTGGAAAATGACAGGAGTACAGCAGTTTACCACTGTGACTACACTGAATGATGTCTCCAACCATCTTTGGTAGTGGATGTTGTTGGAGAGATTTGAAATCATTTCAGATATTTAAGAGTCTCACATCACTAGTTTAATCAATTAAAATGCGTTGTGTGGTATCAGAAAATGGTCTATCAGTTTCTATATTTATTCAGTGAGGTCAGTTCCAAGAGGTTTTTACCCAGAATGATGTGGTGTAAAGAGCCTACATCTGTGTGTCATGACCCCAGTCCAGTGGTGGCATGGTGACAGAAGGTGGGGAGGACCAGTTGTCATGGCTACAGAGGCATTGGGTCCAGCCCCACCATAATCCAGAGATAGCCAAGTCTGAGATACCCACATCCTTGAACAAGAACAATCAAATACTGAAGCTCTTTAGCCCAGTTCTATCAAGGGCCAGCATTCTCACCACTGAACAATTTACATTCTATTTACAGATATGGCATATCCAGCATAAACATGAAAAATCAATAAAGTGCTTCGACTCCAGGCCAGAGGGCTATTCTTAAAGGTTTTGCATAGTGGAGGTGGGAGAAACTGAGAAGTATAGTTAGCATTAACAGGCTCAGAAAATTACTACATGCAGCTTTTAAGGTGTGATTAGACCCAGAAAAAAGTGGCTTGGGTGATAGTTATTGCATGACGCCTCAGACCTGTAGCTGCTGTTTCTCCCAAGGATGCTTAGGGCATCCCTTTTCAATGACAGGAGAAACCCATCAATGAGCTCAGGATGCCTTAGGTGTGCTGTTTTTCTTTAGAGAAGTGGACTAGAGCTTTCTACTAAGAATTTTAAGCATCTCACCAAACTATAAAGCCTGGAATTCCTTTAGATGTCATCATTATTAAATGTATGTAACTGAGGTGCAGATATGCTTCTATTTATTCACCAGCCTCTCAAAGTGGTCAGGGATAGGATTTTTCCCAGTTTAGGGCAGCTCAAGACTAGCTGGTTCTGCTTTGATTACTCAGGTCCAAAGTAAACTATTGTCTGCACTGCAGTAGCTAAGTTGAACTAAGGATAATAGCAGTCATACAGTTTCCTTCTCTTTTGAGTATTTTTGTCTGATTCATGAAAGCACTCTTTTTGCAATGTGAACACTCAGACACATAGACAGAGTGATGCTCCCTGAATCCAAAGTGCTTTTCAGTAATTGCCTTGGACACCTGCCTGTCCAAGATAACACCACCTCATGATCCAGGGACCTCTTATATCTTTTCAAGACAAACATTTGGGGAGACAGGAGAGATGTAACTTTTATAGATGTTTTTAAAAAAAGAGCCTTAGAAAAGATGTCCATCTTGATTTGTGAGCAACCAGGTTTAAATTCAGATTCTGTGATTTGAGGGAACAGCAATCCAATTCAGCACGTCAGGAAGAAAAGTAGTAGTATAGATTAGTGCTTTATAACCTTAAATACCTTCTCCATATCCTATTCTCTGAAGAATGTTGTGGTGCCTCATAGATCTTTTGGAACCATCCATGAGCTGTTGGGAGAGGGGCTTCAGAGTTTCAACTCTGGAAGTCAAGACAGTGCTTGATTCCAGAAGTTATGAATGATGGCAATAGTTATTTAGCTTTGCTGAGTAATGAGAGTCCTTCAAAACTGAGATAAAAGAGCACTTGCATGTTAAAAAGTGATCTTCCTCCTACATTTAAATCAAGTCAGGCACTTAGTGTCCAACCAAAGGTAAATGCACAGGCATCATGCAGATGATATGGAGTATGAACTATTGCTAACAAGAGGAGCTAACAATAAGATAAGTCTGATCTGTCATCCACACAGTATGCTGTGAGTTGCTATAGACAGAGGTCAGAATTTTGCTTTTCAGTGGAATGTCACATTGAATTTAGTGGGGACTTATTTTCCAAATGAAGATGCATGTGATCTTTTGGAAACCACTTCAGACTTTTAACATAATTATCTGCTGTAATCTTTCAAGATAGGTAAAGCAAATCCAAATAAATCCAAACAATTTAAACAATATAATCTTATATATGATCTGGTGGATCAGGGGGACATGGAAAGAAAACAAAACGATTTAGCTGACAGCTACATAAGCAGTGAAAAATGCTAAGGATAATGTTTACACACTTCTGTTGCTGCATGACCTGTTTGAAATGTGTTCATTATTTACATCTGTGAAAAGAGAGGACCAGCAAAACTAAATGTACATGTAAATAACTGGGAAGGTTGAATATGAAGCTAATAGTGGGAAACATGCTTCTAACCAATTCTTTTTTTTTCTCTCTCTCTCTCTCTCTTTTAATGCAGGGCTTGTGAAGTTGGGGGTTCACTGTGTAACATGTCAAAAGGTCGCTATAAAAATTGTCAACAGAGAGAAGCTCAGTGAGTCGGTGCTAATGAAGGTAATTTTCTAATGGGAGATTGGTGGGGAGGGAGAAAAGAGTTCTTGGCACAGTGTCTTCTCTTCCATGCAAAATTAATATCTTTAATTATGTTTAACAAACATCCCTGTCACTGTTAGAATTATGCCTTGCATAATAATAATACTAATAATTCAGGAGTGGGGGTGGGGCAACCAGAATTAAAGAGGAGGGTGTGTGTATACGTTTTAATTAAGAGCAAAAAATAACTTCCAGTTTGGCAGAGTAATTGGGCACAGAAGAGCTGATGTCTAAGCTGGGCTGATCGAAGTTGCACTTGCAGAAATGGGGTTTTTCTGACTGCTTTGTTCTGAAAGATGTGGGTTTCTTTGCTTAGTCTGTGATTATGTACAGAATGCCTGTAGTTGGAACTTTCTTCACTGCAGGTAGCTGAGTCTTCTGGGTTTCCCCTCATTTGAGGGATGCTCTGAAAGTTGATTTTGGGTCATGAGAGATATTAACATTATGCAAAACTGAAACCTGGCTCCATGAAGTTGAAAGGCAATTTCTACCTATGCTGGTATCATATAGTAGAAATGTGTGGGGTAGAAACTGAATTAAATAAATATTAATGAATTTTTCTTTGGGATCCCATTAGTCTGCTTTTACCAGATGTTGTTGTTTGTGTTTTGCAGGAGTGGAGTGAGAGGGACAATATATATATCCCTAATAAAACCATCTCAGAAAGGCAGGATGGTCTATAAAAAACATTTTCCGCATACATTTAATAAGTTTCTTTTTTTCTTTATACTTTCATAAATATATAGTAACCACCTAGTAAAGTACAATTAAGGGAAGGAGAATATGGGAGAGTTCTGTGCAGCTTAAGGGGAAATCTGGTTGACTTTTCTGTAAGGATTTCCTTGCCCAGTTCAGTATTTTTCCTGTTACAGTAGTGGAAGCATCATTTATCCATGGATAAATGAAATAATGCTGATGTTAAGAAGATTTGAGTGCAATCTGTTGGAGTGATTGAAAATGAGCACTGCTTGATCAATAGCAATGACTACTATATTCTCATATACTTTAAAATATTTTAAATTATGGGGCGGGGAAAGAAGTATATTTTTATCTCCTTCCCTTTCATTGTTTATAGAATATTATATAAATCTTGTCAAAATGCTCAAGCAAAAGCTACTTTTATTAAGAAATCAGTGATTTCATATGTTATTTTTTTTTAAAAAAAATATTAGCATGAAACTTGAAATGTTGTGAACTTTTACACCTTTCAGGTTGACCACAAAGTGAGAAACTTGGAGTGGTGGTTTTCAAATAAACCAGAAGACAAATTGAAAAGACAATGAGTTTAGGTTTGATAGTGACATTTCATTATATCAATATAATCTCAGTCGAAATATGACATTTCATCTCATTCATATAAACACATATGTGATTTGGCCCACAGCCTTGTGTTTTAACTACAGTCCTTCGAAGTATTTCTGAAGTTACAAGTGTACTGTCTGTCAGAAACTATGCAGAGAGATCTTGTGGTTAGTACCACAGTCTCATGAGGATACTCTTGACTAGTTTATCACAACTCTTTAAAGTTCCCAGCCTGCACAGGCCACTTTCCAAAACTACACCATTCATAGGGTCATCCAGCCACCCTGGCTTTAGGCAACAATTTTCCTCCTGCCTTTGTCTCTCACATAGATAAAGCTGAACTTGTCAACTCATCACCATACCCACCAACTTTATGAGTATTCAAATAAGGGTCCTTCCCAGGCACCAGTTCACTCCATGCATCTGAGGAAGCAGACTAAATCTAAGAAAACCTATTATACAACTTCTTTTGCTCAGTTAGTCTCAAAGGTGCTATATACTGATATTCTAGACTAATGCGGTTATGTCTCTGAATATCTGCCAGAAAGAGTGTGTACACACACATATGCGCCTTCAGGTTGCCTGTCAATTTATGGCAATGCCCTGAATTTCATGGGGTTTTGTTAGGCAAGGTATACTCAGAAGTAGTTTTGCCACTTCTTTCCTCTGAAATAGCAAACAGCACATGGTACTCATTGTCCGTTTTCCATTCGAGTCATAACCAAGGCTGACCCTGATAGCTTCCATGATCACATGGGCCTTTAGTGTATTTAGGTCCTCTGCCATTCAAAACAGTTGAGGCAAGTCCTCAAGACCAAAAGCCTTATCACACAGGAAAACAAAGCCAGAACAGAGCTGGAAAGTTGCAGCTTTCTCCGTGCCTTATCACATGATGTCATATCGTATCAGTTGTCTTCCCATGGGAGATAGTTGTAAAAGCACATTTTTTTCTAGCTGGAAAAATCTATTCAACAAAAGGTATGTATTTACAACGGTCAACTATGGGAAGACAACTGAACTGCTACAATGTCATGCAATAAGACACAGAGAAAGGCCCTACTCTCTGGCTCCATTTCCACTGTGTTTTCTTGTGCCATAAGGATCCAAGACTTTTCTCCCTCCTGCATGTGATGGCCTTTGGCAGTGCTTAACTCTTTTCCCCTCTTTTTCATCTAGCCTCTCTCTAGAGTGCATGTGTGAGCGTGTGTGTGCATACAGCCAAAGCTTCTTCTTTTTTTAAAAAAAATGTATATTGAGGGAACTAGCTTTTCCCCCCTCAGCAGCTGCTCTTCATTTGAGCTGTGCAGAATTGAGAGGCATTTGGTAAAGTGCTTTCTAATCATAATGTAATACTATCAATATTTCTGGAGAGAATAATTCAGAATTGAAGCAGCTGGTCTCAATTAACAGAACTGCTGCTGTGGAGATGATACACGGGCAAGCTTGGTGGAGAATGAAACTGCAATAAATGTGTCATTTGAGCCTGCATCACCCTATCTAAGGGACTGGATTGTGGGTGGATTGGTAAGTGTAGGCATAAGGGTTATTCTCCATTTGGGTTTCCTAGATTTAAATTCAGCACATTTTTTGCACACTTTTAAGATTCTGAATGTTATTTTTAAGAATGAAGCCAAATGTCTGCTACAATACCATAGTAGCTTGATTAAATAAAGGTGTGATCCTGGTCTTCCTGTTATGTGCTAGTTTCACTGAAGCTCTGAAAGCCATAAATGATTATTGTTTCATTGTAATAAGAATTTTGTTTTGGTTGGTATTGTTTTCTGGCACTGAAGTTCCATGAACACATTGTTTGATCAATTATGCAAGTACGGCTGACCCTTGGCACCAAACTCAAGGGCCCTTCTATATAAAAATTGCTAGTTGATGGGTGTAGCAACAAACATTCCTATTGTCAACCTAGGAATGTAAAAGTCTTCATATATTTAATTCTCATTGGCAAGAATGTAGAATTATACCATTTTCCTCCTCGCTGTAGAACATTGCAGTTTGCAGTTTGGGACTTAATTCTGTGCAAAGAAGTACTTGTAGGTGGTTTTTTTTGGGGGGGGGGGTTGGTTTTGTTTTTTGGTGCAGAAAGCAGCATTTTTGGTGCACAAATGTTATTTTCTGTGTATAATACTTTCTGTTCAGGAAACTCCTTATCATTTTCTACACACACATATACACAGCCGTATGCATTCTCATGTAGAATAAGACTTCAACTGTGAAGATTCTCACCTGTCTAAGAGTCTTGTCTTCAGGGTTTCAGGACATTTGAAAATCTCATTTTTATTTTTCAAATATTTTCTCCCCCCCCCCCCCCCCTTTTCAACTCTAGTTAGCACATGAGCTAGCTTTAAAAAATTATATTGTCTCTTCTGGCCACAAAATGAGTTTTGGGCCCTAACAGACATGCCAAAATAAAGCTGCTTCAGGTCACTTTGGAGGTATGCTGTTTAAATGACACACACATCTTGAGAGGCCAGAACCTGCACCAAAACAGTGCTCCAGTCCTTAGGACTGGAGTGTGGCTTTGGCGTGGCTTCCAGCCTCTTAGGATGCCTGCAGCATTTAAACAACATACTTCCAAAGTGACCCGAAGCAGCTTTATTTTGGCCTGTCTGTTCGGGCCCATTGATTCCCAGACTAAATGTGTTTAGTACCAAGGCAGCAGTAGCATTCTCCATCTCATTTTTGAAATCAGAGTGGTGCTATGATTTTAATGAATGTAGTTACAAAACTGTGTGTATTAATTAATTAATTCACTTATATGTCACCTTTCTCTAAGAATAGGACCCAAGTGGCTCACAAAAGGTATCAGCTAAAAAAAGTAAAATTTTAAAGCACAATTAAATTCATCCCATTAAAATGATGTATTTAAAACAGTATAAAATCATTAAAACATAAAAGTTAAAAATAAAGTACACACAGCTACAGCTTCAATACCAGTATTCCTTCCTGGGTACAGTTGTGTGGCAAATCACCCAAGTAAAATATATTGCATATGACAAGCATTTGGAGCATCTTCATCTGTTCACACAAGTAATACACTGTGCCCTTCTTTTACGTGGGTTGGACCAAAGATCCATGTACTCTGGTATTTGCTTCTTGTAATCACCAGAGCTGGGAAATGTTACATTTTTGAACTGCAACTCCTAGAACACCACAGCCAAAATAGCCCATGGTCATTCGGAGAGTTGCAGTGTTGTAATGTCTATGTTTCCTTCTACCTCTAAAGCAAAATAAAAAGCAAGACACTCTCCAGCCCCTTTAGCTGTTTTCTTCAGAAGTAGCACCTCTTCCATTCACAGTTTTTAATCATTCTTATGTCCTGGATATGTGAAGTTCATGGGGAAGGCTAGATTCCTTTTCAGAGCTTCCTTTAAATTCTGTAACAATCATCTAAACTTGTTTCTGTGAAGCATTCCAGTGTTTGGTTGAAACCTTAGCTGAGCAAGAAAACTAGATCAACACCTAATTTTCAGTGCTAGAAAAAGCAAACAAAGCTATATTCAGAAACATGAGATTGGTTTTTAAAGAAAAAGAGATATAAATGTTAGCTGACAAGGCTTTTCAAGATCCTAACAAAAACTCATCAATAGCATTCAAATGGGGGCAAATGATGAGGTCCGACACCTGAGTTCAAAAGCTTAGACTTATTTGCTCATTAGTGAGAACCAGAAGAAAATCCTGAATGAAGGCAAACAATTTTAACTTAATCCAGACAAGACAGAGGTGCTCCTGTTCAGTGGGAAAGCAAACTGGGGAATAGAGTTTCAACCTGTGCTGGATGTTGTTATATCTCCTGAAATTTCAGATCCACAGTTCGGATGTTCTCTTGGAATCAACCCCTGAGCTTTAATGCTGAGTTTGTAGCAGTGGCCAGGAGAGCATTTGCACAGTTAGGAATGGTGTTCCAGCTGTGTCCATTCCTTGAGAAGTCAGGTCTGGCTATGATAGCAATTATTTATGTCTCAATTAGGTACTGTAACATGGGTCTGCCTTGCTCAAAAACTTCACTGAGTCCAAAAAAGCTGTGGATGAAAACCTGACTGGGACTAGTTACAGAGAGCATATACCTCCCTTGTTGAAACACACTCCCCTGACTAGCAGTTTGTTTCTGGTCATGACCTATAAAGCACTGTATGACTTAGGTTCAGACTGTCTGAAAGACAATATATCCCTATGTGAGCCTGCCACAGTCTTAGGATCTTCAGTGTAGAGGTTAACAGCCACAGGGGAGGCCTTTCTAACATTCCTGCCATCATCACAGGCTCATGTCTCTTTTCTGTCTCTGTGGACAACATTTCTATTCAACTGGTTCAGCAAGCCCACAGTCTTGGTTTTATCTTTGATACTTCTCTGTCGTGTATCTCTCAGATCCAGACCACAGCCAAGGCTTGTAGATTCTTTTTATACAATATTGCCAAAATCCCACCATATCTCTCCACCTCTACTGCCAAGATCCTGGTCCATGCCTTAGTGATCTCACGACTTGATTACTGTAACATCCTTCTGGCAGGGCTTCCTCTTTCTCACCTCCATCCTTTAATCTCTGTCCAGCATTCAGCTGCACGCATTATCACATCCGCCCACCACTCTGACCACATCTCTCACTGGCTCCCACTCCCTTTCCGTATTCAGTTTAAGCTCCTGCTGTCAACGTTTAAAGCCCTCCATGGGCTGGCCCCTCCTTACTTATCAGACCTTATTTCTTCTCACCTTCCCACCAGGGCCCTCCGTTCTGGTAGTCAAGGTCTGCTGTCCCAGCCCAGGATTTCCTCTGCCCCATCTCGGATTCGCCCCTTTTCACTCGCTGCCCCTCACTCCTGGAACCTTCTTCCCCCGCGAGCAAGAGCCATCACTTCTTTAACCAGCTTCAAAACGGAGTTGAAGACCATCCTGTTCAGGGCAGCGTTCCCAGGCATTGCATAATTGTCACTTGCTATTTGATGTTCTTTTGTTGTCTGTTTTATTGAATCATTTCCTGTATTGCTATGTATTTTATATGTATTATCCTACTTCAGAGGCCCCTTCCCCACCACCACTCCCTGTGTGTCGTGTCTTTTTAGATTGTAAGCCTGAGGGCAGGGAACCGTCCAATTAAAAAGATTGTATGTACAGCGCTGTGTAAATTTACAGCGCTTTATAAATAAAGGTTAATAATAGTAATAATAATCATGTGGTGAGGCCATGGGAGATAGTTTTCTCAATCACTACTCCGATCACATTGAATCACCTACCATGGGAGGCTAGGTTGGCCCTTTCCCTGTTCTCCTTCCCTTTGGCAGGCAAAGATCTTTTTTCAGATAGGTTTTTAATGAGTAATTGCTTGCAGGGAGTCCGGATGGCCATCTGTCAGAAGTGCTTTGATTGTGAGTTCTTGCATGGCAGGGGGGTTGGACTGGATGACCCTTGTGGTCTCTTCCAACTCTATGATTCCGTTCTGTTCTGTTCTATTCTATTCTTAGTGGGTCAGGTGCCTCCATAACTTATTTTTAACTTGTGTATGTTTTTCAGTTATTGTATACTGTTTATAAGCTATGGTATTAATGTGTGATTTTAACTGTGTGTAAATTTTATTGTTAGGTTTTAGCAGTGGCATTACACCCTTTGGTTGCTGAGGGGAGTGGTTCTGAGGCCTCTGAGGGCTCCTCAGAACATGGTCCAGCTGCCATGCCACCCCCAACTGTAGCTGTAGAAGGGTTTCTGCATTCTCCTGACAGCATTTGGGATCTCACATGGCTGCTCAGGGAAGCAACCATGCTGAATCCCAACAAAAGGCATTGCCTTGCCCAGCAGAACCCACTGCTGGCAGCGCAGTGCTGTGGTTCTAGACAGCTGTTTTGGGTCTGGCATAGCTGCAGGCTGCAGCTGCACCAGTCCCACTTGGTATACTACCCCACTGGATTTGAGCCCCCCCCCAGTTGTCACCTTGGGTTTTAACTGATTCTTTTTGTGAGCTAGCTTGGGTCCCACTCTAGCAGAAATAAAGCAATATGTAAATAAATAAATATAAACTCTTGCAAACCAGAAATATTTCTGTGAAGCTGTGGAAGTTTTCAGAATGGAAAATTCAAACTGAGCATGGCCAAGGCCATCAAATGTTTGGGTTCTAGAATCCTCCACAGCATCACAGGATATTTTAATAGATCTCCAGTGACACAGAAAGAGTTAATTGGTGTTTAGTAGGCCCTGCTAGATAGTTTCACATTATCTTAGCAATTCAGTGCTGAGAAGAGAATAAAGACTGATAACATGTTAACAACCTGTATGTATAGTTCTCATAGCTATGGGTCAGTCTGCATGCTTAGATTTTTTGGGTGAACTCATGTACTATAAAAACCTTGGGAGTCCATCCTCTATGGGCAGCATCCAACTTGGACACCAGCATCCTAGTTCAGGAACCCCATTTAGCCAGCCATGGGGAACTGGAATGTCAGTCATGAAATAGTCTGGGTAGACTTAGGGGCTGAACAGACCGAACCTGCAGCCACCCCTTTCAGCACCAGATCAGGGCCGCGACATGCTGCGGCCCCAATCTAGCCTTTCTGCGGCACAAAAAGGAGCTATGAAAAGCTGTTTCTTTTTGCACCATGGAAAGGGCGTCATAGCCTCTGGCACCAAGGCTTTTCAGTGCTCCTTTGGCGCTGCGTCATCTGGACGCAATGCCAGAGGAGTGTCGTGATCCATGCCCACTGTGTGGTCATGCCAGCTGTGTGTCGTGTGAATGCCATGTCCCCACTCCGTCCCCATGCTGACCTTTGATGCCAGTCTGTACAGCTCCTTAGTTGCTTTGTCTATCACTTGCTGTGAGGGGGTGCTGAACCTCATCAGTGAAAGGACTGGAACCTTTCTGTGCTGTAGACTATTGGACTTTGGAATCTTCTAGATACCACTTAAATAGGAGTATAGATCAAGAGAAGTAATAGTACCTTTCTATTCTGATTTGGTCAGATCTCACCTGGAATAAATACTGCGTTCCCTTCTGGGCACTATAATTTAAAAATGATGGACAAACTTGATAGTGTCTAGAGGAGGGCGACCAAATGTTAAAAGGTCTGGGAAACATGCCTTATGAAGGGTGGCTTAGGAATCTGGGTATGTTTAGCCTGGAGAGGAAAAGAGGTGACATGATAGGCATGTTTAAATATTTGAATAAATATCATATTGAGGATGGAACAAGCTTGTTTTCTGCTGCACCAGAATTGTTCAACAGTCGAATATGCTGCCTCAGAGTGTGGTGGAGTCTCCTTCTTTGGAGGTTTTTAAACAGAGGTTGGATTGTCCTCTGTCAGGGGTGCTTTGATTCTGTGTTCCTGTATGACAGGAGGTTGGCCCTTGGGGTCTTTTCCAATATTCTGATTTTATTATTCATTTCAAAGCTTCTTCCAAAATGTATGCAGGGATGATTTTTTTTATTTCTTTCACCAGCCTCTACTTTAATAATTTTTATGTCAGTGCCAAACTTACAGATTTATGCTTTTTTAACATGCTGGGGGGAGCTGGGGAAGTTTGTCTGCTCTCCCCTTGTCTCTCTGTTTTGCTGTTCATGATGCTTCATAAGGGATTCCAAAGGGATTCTTTTGCCTGTTACAAGGAAGCACATATGGCTGCAGTTGGACTGATTGGTGTAGAATCTGTTCTTTCTCAGCTCAAGTTTTATTGTATTGTTTAACACAGATGTGCTCCTGCAATTCAACACCAAAAGTTTGTTTCTCCAGCCCTTTTCTTGTATCCTCCCAATGTTGATGCCAGACAAAAGACAGGAAGGAAATTTAAAAAAAAAGACTTTGTTTTTTTTTTTTTAAAAAAAAGCTTCTTGTCAGAGGCTTTGTGAACTGAGCTATACATCTACTAAATACATTTCTTTTGCAAAAAGGAGTCACCAATTACTTTTTAAAAACAATGTCCCAGATTCCTTGCCTAGTCTTTGTTCAGAGACAGTTCTAATAAAAGGAACCACAATGGGGTGAAGATGGTGGTATTGGCTTCTTCACGGGATTGTAGTACCCATTTTAAGCCTTCCTTATTCTCTTTCGGAGAGCACATTAGAAGTGCTTGCCTATCTGTGCTGTGTGTTTGAGAGCACGTAGGTGGTGAACAAACTGTAGAAATGATTGACACTCATCAAAGAGCTCAACTGCACAAAACACACTTGGACCTCTTCTGTGACCCTAGTTTGTATTCCGATAACAACCCATTTAGCTCAGCAGAACTTCAGGGGTGAGATTCCTATCCTCTGGAGTTCAAAGAGACAAAAAGCATGCTGGTGTGTGGGTGGGTGTCTGTGTAAATTCTTCTGATTTCGCATCCTGTAGTTTGAGGACTGGGGTCTATTATTGATTGTTTTGTTTTAAATCTGGAATTTGAAAGTGGCCCTATAAATTTGTTTACTTGTCATCTGTTTCAGCATTTAAATGAGTTAGATAGTTGTATTTTGCTGCAGAGAAAACAGACTCCCTCCTTCTCCTAACCCACCCACAACTTCTTGCACTTTGAATTATTTTTTAGATAGGAAATTAAAAAAGAACCATGAACACACTCTGTACCTGTCAAAAGAGCAAACCTGTCAACAAGCCTGGGACATCTCACTCTAAATTTGCATGATGGATAAATTGATTCAGTTGGGCACATTTCAAGACCAGCTTGATTGAAACCCCAGATTCCACATTTTCACTTTCTTAGATCTAAACAAGAACAGTAAAACATTGTACAGTCATATGTTTGGACAGTAATTGGTTTAGGGGGCCTTTAGTGCCAACTAGAAGACCTCCGTGCATCATATGAGTGTCTAACAATGCAGCTTCTGTCATTGTTGGTTTTTCTATTTAGAGATATAAACTCCAGACCTAGAGACAGTCCATGATGCTCTTAACAGTCCTGGGGCATCAAAATTTCATGGAAGAGTGAACATTCAATTCATTTTTTCTGCTTACTCTGGGTTGAAAATGGAGGCCTCCTGGATGATGGACTGGATAACTACAGAATGAGGTTGGGGGATGCTAAAAGCAGCAGGAACTGCCTCAGGATCAGGTGTGTGTGTGCGCGCATGCACACACACACATACCTTCAAGTCACCTGTTGACTTATGATGACCCCATGAATTCATAGGATTTTCTTATGCAAGGAATATTCAGAGATCGTTTCGCCAGTTCCTTCCTTGGAAATACTGTATAGCATACATCACCTGGTATTCATTGGTGGTTCACCATCCAAGTCCTAGCCAGGATTGACCCTGCTTAGTTTCAAAGATCAGTCAGGATTGTTTTTCCAATCTTTTCCAAATTTGGCAGGACTGATGTCCTCAGAGAATCCCTAAAAGCATTTGTGACATTTGGACACAGTATCTAAAAATTATGATTCCATGTCAGTTCAAGGAGTGTTTCAATGGATAATAACCTAATTAGCACACTAAACCTTTGACCCAGGTTTTCACATTCAAGCATTTCAATGGCATTTCTCCCCCTCTCTTTCTTATACAATGACTGTCTATCTGGTCTTTTTGAAAACAGTATGACTTCTTTAATATCCCCTTAAATACAGACCTTTTTTCCAAAGCTCTTGAAATTAGACCAAGATTGTACCCTAGGACTAGTTTCTATGCATTTAATATAATCAAACTCTATATTTTTAGTTTAATTCTATCTGGATTTACTGTGTCAGAGGTTTTTGTTATTTTCTTGAAGTGCATTTTAAATTAATTAAACTCAACAGTGTTTTAGCAGCATAATTTGTTTAATTGTATTGTCTCTATGTGTTGTATGCCTTCAAGTCATTTTTGACTTATGGTGACCCTAAGGCAAACCTATCACAGGGTTTTCTTGACAAGTTTCCTCTGAGGCTGAGGGAGTGTAACTTGTCCAAGGTCATTCAGTGGGGTTCCATGGCCAAGCCAGGATTTGAACCCTGGTCTCCAGAGACCAGTGATCAAACCACTACACCATGCTACACCATGCTGGCTCTCTGAATTCCATTTTAGCATTAACATTTTTTTTCTGAGTTTACCTGTACCTCTTTTAATCTCAAGTCCCAATTCTGGAAGAAAGAGGGAATATAAGGCAAATAAGTAAATAAAGTAATTAGTTACAGAAGACAGTGAAAATAATGAAAATATTTTCTTCCATAGAAAACAATGATTTCTGGAAAATGAATTTGAAATTGATTTTTAAAAAAGGTAAATTGATTAATTCTGGTTAATGCTCCTGGCCTTATTCTGGGTGCTTCATTCTTGCAAAAGTCTCATTCTGCAATATTCATGTGGATGTTTAGATTCCAGAATTTAAAGTGCATTTTGGGCTGAATTCGATTTATTCATCAAAGCCAATACTGTTCTACTTTTAAGTGGTTGTCATGCCTAGAACCTGTGAAGAGTTGACATCTGTTCAGTACTGCAAGCTTATATACAGAGTTGGACAACTTGGACTCATCTTTGCAGAGCAAAGGAAAAAGTCAGCAGACCAGTTAACAGGTGCATGCCCATCTTTTCTCTTTCATTCACTGTGCATATTCTGGGCTCTTTTAAAATGAAATCAGTATGGTGAACATTATTTCTCTTGTTACCATTGTGATTTTATTATTCTGAACTCTGACGTGTGATTAGTTGACAGCACAATATCTATTGAATTGAAGTGATATAATAAGAAATGCACTATATGGCATGCACTTTTCATGATGTAAGAGATCATGCACATCTCATGAAAGTTGCTATTACACATAGTAGATGTTTTATTAGAAATTTTTATTAAACATATAAAAACACAAGATACATCAACCATATGTTCTCACATGTGTACATACAAAACAGAACTTACATAAGGTTTCAACTCTTTTTATCCTTCTAATTTCTTTCTTCTCTTTTCTTATTTCTTTCTTCTACTTTTTTTGTCTTTTACTTTCCTTGTCCGTACCACCTCTTCATTTCCCCCGTTATCCTTCTACTTGTTTTTTTCTTCCCTTATTTTCTTTCTTACTGTTCCCAACCATACAATCTCTCATCTACCCACACTAAACTTTTTCCACCTTCTTAGTCCTCTCTCTCTCTCTTTTAACTTTCTCAAACCATCATTTAACTTACTTTAACATTATTTCTTACCTCCTCCCCATCGGTACTGGCCCTATTTCCTTCTCTTACTGACTTCCTTATAAAGTACTATTATGTGCTACTCAATCTACTTCTCACATATAGCAGATTTTAATTCATTGCCCATTCCTTGTCCAATCCAGCAGGACTATTAGAAGCATGGGAAGCTGCTTTATACTAAGGCAGACCATTGAGCTATCTAATTCAGGCTTGCCTATGGTGACTGGCAACAGCCCTCCCGGTTTCAACCAGGACTCTTTCCAGCCCTGTATTGAGCTGTCACGGATTTAACCTGGGGTACTAAAGCATGTGGTACACTGCTGTCCAGGAAAGCAGCCTGCAGCTGACAGCAAATCGAAACAACTAAGATAAAGGCAAAGCAAAAGAGTAACAAAACACAGCGTCTGAAACAAATGAAGTCCCGAGGATCGGACAACAAGAAGTTAGAGCAAACAAAGACTTCCAAAAGCAAAGTCCTTGGCCAGTCTGAGAGTCTGGGTTCAAGCAATCAGAGTAGTCAGAAGTCCGAGAGTCTGGGGTTCCAATTAGCAGAATTGTCTATCCAAAGATCCAATCCAGGAAGTCAGGCACCAAGAGAGTGCACGAACAAAGTGCTTTCACCAATGAAGTCAGTTAAACTCAGACAAAGGTTCTGGCATTCTTCCCAGGCTTTTATCTCCAGCACTTCCTAGTGCAGCTGCTCCTTCATTTCTTGGTGTTTTGTATAAAACCTCTGAGATTGATGCAGCCTCACCCTCTCTGCCCTATGCTGGCTGTAAAATGGCACAGATAAGTTGGCCTCCTCATTCTCCTCCTCAATGCCCAAGTTGGCAGGAGACTCTGCTGCCTGGATGCCAGGCTCCTAACTGTCCTATGGCAGCAGCCTCTGCAGAACTGGGACCAAGCTGAGGTCAGAGGCCTCCACCTCTCTGTCCTCTTCTGAGTCCTCAGCTAGGCATGCCTCCAGGCTGGACATGACAGTTGTTGTGGTTGAGCCCTTGCCTTAATTATTAATAGGACAGGGTAGTAGAATTCTGTCACCTTTTCACTGCCTGAGATGAGTGAAAAATTCCATTACACATAGCCTACTTTTACCTTTTCCTTAACCTATATCATGTGATGGGCCACTACCTGAGATGTGAAGGCTATATGTGCCCTTCATTGGACCACATTGGACCGTTTCTCACAGTGTCCTGCATCCCTACACATTTTTGTAACCTAAAGAAAATATTCAAAAGCCCCCCTATACTCTCTTGGGCAGGGTTAGGCATTCACTGAAGGTCCGGAACCATTTTTTTGTCCTCCTGAGCCTGCTAGAACTGCGGCCTACCACCACCATGCCCATTTTTTGAGACCAGAAGCTATGTTTTGTGCATTTCCAATCACTTTCAGAAGTGATTTGTTTTGGGGCTGGGGGAGACTCCAGAGGGTTGCTGGTTCACAGAACCCTCCAAGGGTTGCATCTAAGCTTCGCAAATCTCACCCCTACTCTATGCTGTTTTAAGCCCAAGGGAGGTTCTTTTCAACCATAAAGTAAACTAGAAGTCAGTTCAGGTATTGAAAAAAAAGTCCCTGGGTCTAAAGTAGCAGGGGGAAGTAACGTATAGCCAGTTATACTTTCCTTACCCATGCAAATGTACTATAATGAAGTTGACTGGGCAGAGGATTCTCACCCATTTTGCAAATATTGCAGGACAAATGGGTAAGTTCTCTTTCTCTCCTTTTGTAACCCACTTCCTCCTCATTATCCCTGTACTCTTATCATGCTTTGCTTTCCTTTTGTTCTGCTAGATCAGAAAGAGGCAAAGCCTAGAGCCATTCTTGCTGATGAGATAGATTTCCACAGGTTAAATAAACCAACATCCACCTGCCTTATAAAACAATACAGTTCAGGTTGGGGAGATTTCCCCCAGTCTGCAACACGTAGCATACCACCAGCATTACTACTAAGAATACCCAGTTGCCTCATCAAAACTGAATTACTTGGTGCTTTTGGTAGCTGTGAACTGAAGATTTTGTGATAGAGAAAATTTCAAGGGGGTAGGTCTGAAATCTTCCTAAAAGAAATCAGTACTATTAGCATGGATTCCTGGCAAGTGAAAGGCCTAACATTTCACTTACTGGTGCAGAGGGATTAGAACTCCATATCATATGTGAATGATGGTGGTTATATTAAACTAACTGGCACCAAAAGAGACATGGTCTTTTCACCAAAGTCTTTGACACTGAGAGTGGAAGCTATTTTTAAATGCCCTTTTATTCCCTCTGAAATTTCCTCCCAAAAGATTCTGAAATAAATCTCCCTTTGTAATGTTCTTATCCTTCTTTCTTTGATGAATTTTCTCCCCACCCTCCTACTCTCTCAGCTGTTTCTCAGTTTCCTTCTCCTAAATCTCTTCTGTCCTTTGTTAACCCCCCAGTGTCCCTCACTGCCCGCCATGACAGCACAGCACTGAAAAAGAAAGAAAGTGGAGTAAAGTAATGGGATATCAGTTTTGTCCATTTCTTACTCTTTTGAATCAAACCCTTGATTTTCAAATTCAATGTGCATTAGGTTATTTTATAAGCCCTTCTTTTTTATATGACCTTTCATGGCTGTGTATCTTGGCTTGTTTGTTTATTTGTTTGTTTGTTTGATATGAAAAATCATGTATTACTGTGTGATTTTATGGGATATATTTAATTTAGTGTTGTCCCATCTTTTTAAAACTTATATAGTCTGCCCTCCATATCCACAGCTTGAAAATATTTCAAAATGTGTATAAATTTCAGAAAGCAACCCCTGATTGTGCTATTTTATATAAGGGACACCATTTTACCATTGTATTTGATGAAACTTGAGCATCCAAGGATTTTGGTATCCACAGTGGTCCTGGAACCAAATCCCAGCTGTACTATATTTGTGTTTGTTTCTATTTGTATTTGTATTTGTGTTTGTTTCTAGCTCCTGAAGAAGGTCTTTTCACATATAGGCCAGAATATGTTGGGCTTTGGTTTTTTTAAAGGAGTATACAGTCGACCATCTTAGATTATGTTGAACTTGTTGCCTTACTGTTTCCTGCTACATTACATGTGCCCTATTGGGTTTAGAACTTGCCTTGCCTTTTTGTGGGCCAGCTTGTTTCTTTAAACTGTATGTCTAAATACAACTGTGGTGTATGTGGTTTCTGAGACATTTCCTGGGGAATTACTTGGGAATTAAAAGACTTTTAAACTCAGTGGTGTAGAAGAGTATTGGAAGGTTAGAAGATAGTATTATAATAGGCAAGACAAATGAAGAATAGTGTTTTGTTTTCATTTTTGTGTTTTGTTTTGAGGGCCTTTATTAAGACAGGAGAAAAAAGTTAAGGCAAATAAATTCATAAGGCCCAGGAAGAGAAGTTTTGAATGTATGCATTGAAACTCTTGAAATGTCAGGAACCTAAACATTTTATATAATTAGTGATGGTATGTCTGATCATAAGGAGTACTTTCTGGATAGTGGGAGGGAATTAAGGGATACAATCTTATGGTTACTCCATTGTAGTTATGTGCTTTCAACTGACTTATACAAGGGTTTTCTTGGAAAGATTTATTCCGCAGTTTATTACTGCATTCCTCTCAGAGTGAGGGAGTTTGACTTGATTTTAAAAGTCTTGTGTAGAGCTTAGTACGTAATAGGTGCTTCATAAAGAGTGTAACAGTGATTCGGGGCAGTATTTCTGTTAGAGATCCCGGAAGGTGAGCCAGATTCTTAAATGAGAATACAGCCAAGATTGTATTAAGGTGGTAATTTCATATTTTTATTAATATCATCAAAGCATTATGTTTTTAATATCTTACAGTTTCCCCAAAATCATACCCAAATGCATGCAGACTGTGGAGGGGAAGAATATTTGTTAATATCTGAATCATTAAAGAAAAAGGGTGACTCAATATTTAAAGACACCTCACTAGGGAAAAAAGACAAGCTGCACGATTCTTTGCATTTTGGGACTGTACTGAGGAACAATTGTTTGCACAAAAATATATACAGTTTACTCAAATACATAGACTCTTGTATAGACAAATAATATGTAGTTTTCCTCTTTGTGTTATTTTATGCAACCCTCTCCCTGATATTTTGCACAAAATACATGTTTTCTTCTCCATAACGTGTTTTCTGCACAGGAAAACTGTGGATATGTATACACAAATTAATTTTCTCCAGTGAGGCCTCAAAATATGAGCAGTTTTCAAAAGTTGCACAGAAACCCCTGCATTCACACAGAGTGGGGAGAAAATGGCTAAAATTATTCATTTCTGCATGTGGGAATGGAGTACATAAATATTTAGATCCAAGATATGCAGAAGTAGTTGTGCTACCATTACTACCTTAGTTTTTCCTTTTATGAAAATCTTAAAAGTGTAAAATTGCTGGATCTATCACATAGTCTGAATATGTGGCCAAAACTATATATCTTCTGCAATAAGATATATGTTTACAAAACAATTTCAAAATGAGATGTCTTAGCTTATTGACTGATCTCTGAACACATATTGAAAACACGTGTTCGCAAAGCATAACATTTATTTTGAGTAGCTGACAGATCCTTCTTTTCTGCAAAAAATAATGTAACCAACATAAATTTCGGTGTCCTAAAACTAGTTCCACTTCTATTTCCAACTGAAAACAAAACAAATAACCTTGTTGTGAATGCCCAAATTAGGGAACAGACATAAACTCTGAAGTAAAACAGCTGGTTTTCATTAATGGGATACTGTGGGTTGCTTTCCATCTCAGTAATGAAATAGCCTCCGACAAGCAAAATGTCCCTTTGCAGAAGGTTATGCCTGTCCAGACAACCAGAGCGGGTCACTTGGATGCTACTATGGCCCATGCAAACAAATTATACATATGTGGTATACTGTCGGTTTGTCCTACTGCCCTATTGCAGAAGAAACAGAAACTAGGCTACATGGTTTATTTTGTTGAACAGGGTCGATACATGTTAGGTTTCTGACTGACAGATCTTGTAAATGAATAAAAAAATCTCCCATCACATTTTTTCCAATATAGAAATACAGTCCACTAATATTGCCAATATGCTGTAACCAAGCTGGGCTTCCTGTGGTATATCAGACTGCCTGCCCAGAAAAATGCCTCTCTTTTGAAGGACAGGATATTCTATTATCAGGGCACCTTGACATTTTTATACCATTTTTTCTCTTCATTTTGTCTGGCTTATATTGCAGGAATGGGTATTTACCCATGAACCAGACTAGCTGTTCATAATTTGTTAGAACCATTCCTCATATATATTATATTCAAATCTGCTTAAAAGTGTGGACTGACTTCCTGATAGTGACTTGCAATGGTGTTGTGAAAGTCAGAATCCTCTTCCATTCTTGCATAATGTTTGTTTTTACTGATTGTATATTTTTAACTTGTTATATTAATGTGATGTTTTAAGAAAGTTTTTTGTGTGTCACTTAGGTTCCAATTTAGAAGAAAAGTGGCATATAAAATAAATTTTAAAAATGAGCTCCCCCCCAAAAAAATCCCTGCTCTTTAATTGTTGCACATCGTCTTACACATTACAGTGGACCCTTGCCTTATGCAGGGGATCCGTTCCGGACACACACACACACCGTGTAAGGGGGAACCCCCCTATGCTTGAGCCCCATTCAATATAATGGGGCCTTGGGCACGGTGGCACACATGCGCACCATTCATTCCACTGCCACGTGGTTTCAGCATAAGCTGAAAGCCACGTATAGTGCGCCTGTGTATGGCGTGGATGCACTGTAATTTACTTGCCATTGGAGGGAGGAGAAGTATCCAAGTATGTGCCTGTAGCTGGATGCACTGTGGCTAAGTAATCCTCTGAGACTTCCTAGGATCTTGCAGGCTGCAATCGGGATGTTCTCAAAGGCAGCCATTTTCTCATTTACTCTGTACTGTACATCGTTTCCTTGCTGTTAAGCTTCAAATGCCTCGTCAAAGCATAAAATTATTTTATGCTCATCATTGCTCTAAAGTATCTGTGTCCTC
This sequence comes from Sceloporus undulatus, assembly GCF_019175285.1. Taxonomy (NCBI): domain Eukaryota; kingdom Metazoa; phylum Chordata; class Lepidosauria; order Squamata; family Phrynosomatidae; genus Sceloporus; species Sceloporus undulatus. The sequence goes on from NC_056522.1 coordinate 266,899,145, forward strand.
AGGCTGGATGCCATAATCCATGTGTCTTTGATGCATTGGTTCATATCTATGATACATGGCTTCATGCTGTCTATGATACATCCCTACTTGGAGTACTAAGCCAGTGTATATTTTCAACTTAGTCTTCTATATTTTCACTTTTATGTGTTCCTAATTCCATGTCCTGAATATACCCTGTGTCTCTATATTTGTTTCATGGATTATATTGTAAAGAATGCTTTTTGTGAAGAGCAATTCATAGGTTTTAATACTGTTCCTTTGTTTTCATTCTACTTTGGTTCTGGCCATTTGCAAACAGTATCTCTGGCTGCTCTGTAATGCGCTGCCCATTGGTGTTTGCACCAAATCATTTCATCCCTATCTTTCATGACCACCTTCACTTGGTCTCTCAAAGACAGAACCAAGCAAACATGTATTATTCCTCGTTCCACTTTTGGAAGGGCTGTTACTCATTCCAGCACTCACACCAACATCTCTGCAGTTTGTTTCAAACCAGAACACCATGAAACATTTTCTGACCCAAGAAATAACATAGTGTGGGACAAAAAGTACCCCCTGACAAATTCAATAGCTTTGTAATGTTTATTTTAAAGTTTTACATTTAGGCAGAAAAAAATGTGGAAGGCTCAGATATAGTTTGGGTGATACCTGGCTTGACAACAGTGAAAGGGATCTAGGAGTCTTAGTAGATCACAAGCCGAAAACGAGTCAGCAGTATGCAAAGTAATCTTGTTGCACCTTAGAGACTAACTGAAAGAAAGAAACTGGTAACATGAGCTTTTGTAGACTTCAGCCTATCTTCCTCAGATGTAAGTAGACTGATGTGTACAAAAGTTCATGCTACCAACTTTGTTTCAGTTGGTTTCAAAGGTAATACAAGATCCCTTTACATGCTGATTTTCCAAACTAATTTGTCTATATCTTTGAATGACTGAACAGTAGCTTAAAAAGCCAATATGATCCTAGTTGCATCAATACGAGTATTGTATCTAGAGCAAGGGATACAATAAAGGTAAAGGTTTTCCCTTGACATGTATATCTAGTCGTAACCAACTGTACGTGATGATACTCATTTCCATTATAAATCTGAAGAGCCAGCATTGTCGGAAGATGACTCTGTAGTCGTGTGGCCAGCATGACTGCACAGAACGCTATTAACTTCCCACTGAAGTGGTACCTATTTATCTACTAGCATTTTTACATGCTTTTGAACTGCTTGGTTGGCATAAGCTGGGACTAGTGATGGGAGCTCACTATGTGGCACATAGGCCCCAGACTGCTGACCTTCCGATTGTCAGAACTGGCATCTTAACCATTAAGACACTGCATCTCCTAGGGAAGTAGTAGTGCCACTCTATTCTGTTTAGGTCAGACCACACCTGGAATAATGTGTCCCGTTCTGGCCACTACAGTTCAAGAGGGCTTTGACAAGCTGGAGCATGTCCAGAGGAGGGCAATCAAAATGGAGAAAAGTCTGGAAACCATGCCCTATGAGGACTGGTTTGGTGAGCTGGCCATGTTTAGCCCAGGGAAGAAAGGTTAAGAGGTGACACGATAGCCATTTTAAATATTTGAAGGGATGTCACATTGAACATGGAGCTGCTTGGTTTTTTTTTTTGCTGCTCTAGAGACTAGGGCACAGAGCAATAGATTCCAACTACAGGAAAAGAGATTCCACTTAAACATTAGGAAGAACAGCCATTTGTCTCCACCTGCAGGCTAAAGACATCCAGAATATTCAGAACAACTGAACTTCATAAAAGTAGGATCATTTACACACAGAATTATGAATACAAGGGGATGAGAAATAGAATGACAGATATATGGAACAGCAGCTGTAAATATCTAAGGGATCAAATAATGAAGGTCCCTCTGTTAAAAAGCAATGAAACTGAATCCAGTATTTATTGTGGTATTGATCCATAGTGCAGCCTTAGAAGTGTTTTAAAATTAAGTTAAATCAAATAGCTCATTATAGGTGAATTAATGTTATCTCTCGACCCATTATTCTGCTTACTTTACAAATTTATTTTTGTTACACAATTCCATGGATTGAGAAAACACTCCAAAGTCATTGTAAGCAGCTATAATTTACATTGGTGGTGGCAATGTGTTTTTTTAGACACGGTGACCGCAAATTTCTGTCAGACTGGTACTCCTCAGCTGCTATTCTGTCCGTAGTATAAGAGGTAAAGCCCCTGGATAGACTGATGTAGAAACTGTAAGAGAATGTTTATTCACCTGCTGGTGGTTTTGCTCCACCCGCTGTATGCATTTTCTAAAACATAATATCCCACTTCTTAAGCAGAAGATTTGATCTTGTGGTGTTTTTTGTTTGTTCCATTCATTTTAAAGCAATTTCCAGGGGGAATATTTGTACATCTGGAGACTGTTAACCTTAGAAAATGAAATTTCATTACAGTAACATCAAGTGGCTGATTTCAACTGCTCAAAGCCAGTTTGATTCATTATGGTAAACACTACTTTGCTTCTGGGCACCTCCTTCTCAGGCTGTGCCACTGTGATGCAGGAAGAATACAGAGAGTTCTGTGGCTTCTTGACGTATCAGCCAAAACACTGCAGGGTATATAGATAGCAATGGGGGAGCCTCATTATTCTTAAATTTACCCTCTCTTCCCCCCCTCCCCCATGACCAAATGGATCTCTTTGTAATAAGTGGGTAGGGAAAGCTTCATATAATTGTTTTGTGAACAGATAAACTGAGCTTCAAAATTGCAGAACTATAAATGTCATGGAGAAAATGCATAATGGGAGTTCTTTGTACTGCCATAGCCGCTAAAAAATGCACCACAGTGTAAAACATGACTAGCTCACCACTCAACAGCACTAAATCTGCACTAAGGGCCTGTGTTAGTGTGCTTACTTACTTGAAAATTAATTTATTCTGCTTGAGCAGATGGAGACTTGCACTATGATGAAAATACAGTGCAGGAACAGCATCCACTCTAATAAGAAATCGGAATATTATGAACTGGTCCAAGTATTCAGATGATTGTATTGCAGTTTATTAAGCCAAGATACTAGTGAACTATTTGTCGGCACACAAAACACCTTTGCTCTTCCACTCGGAGCAAAAACAATCAAATCAAGAAGCCTCTAAACTATACTTTGTTTCATTCAAACTAAGGAACTATCAGCCATTTTGGATATACAATAAGGAATCATAAGATGCCTTGGGCTTGCATGATCAATCTTCCTTTCTCTGGCACAACTACGAAAATGACACAGAAATTTTTTACATTCTTTTTGGATTAACTAAACTTTAAACATGGCTACATTTGAATGCTAAACTGTGGTTAATCCTGTCTGTGGTTTGTATGAAACAAGATGTAATCTGAGGTTAACTAGTTTCAAACCATTGTTAAGATTAAGATGAAATGTTAAAATTTAATTAATTAAAAATGGAACTGTACGCTTTCATGAGCCATTTTACAAATGATTTGCTCCTGTTACAATAAACAATGGTTCATCATATTATCAAAATCAGGTATATGGTTATCATTTTAGGAACAAGCCAGCATTATGGTTTAATAATCTGATTTATTGTGAAGCTGTTAATTATAGTTTTCTGTTTTGGATGATGCTTCCTGATTTGATTGCCCGTGCCTCAAGGGTAGGGTTGCCATATCCCGGTTTTGCCTGGGACAATCCTAGATTGGAGGGTCTTAAAAAAATATCCCATCCTGGCTGGGCATTTTAAACCCTCTAGTCCCGGATTCCTGCCTTGTTCCAGGCCACATTTTGTCAGTCTCCCAGTCAGACTGAAGATTGACAAAATGTGTCCAGAATAAGGCAGGAATAGTTGGCTGAGCTTGGCCTGGGCTCTGCCTCCTTCCCTCCTGGGTCACTTCTCCTCCTCAGCATGGGCCAGCAGCCAAGATGTTGACTGCTGCCAGCCCCAAGTGTTCCACTGTGTGCTCCATGCAGAGTCAGGCCCAGACCGCAAGGAGGAGGTCCGCTTCCACCTACGGTAAAGAAAGGGAAGCACTGGGACGGAGAGGGCATAGACAGGCAGGCTGCTGCCTCGACGGAGCCCCAAGACATCCGGTGAGGAGGCCTCCCTGGTGCAGGGCCTCAGCCAGCTGCCTGCTCAAAGCCAGTTTGATTCATTATGGTAAACACTACTTTGCTTCTGGGCAGCCAAGACATTTATATGTGAATTAATGTTTTTATTATTATTATGTCAGTAAAGATTTTCGTTTTAGTTAGTCATGCCTTCCATTCTTCTTGAATGTCCTACATTTCCCCTACATTTTGTTCTGGTTTTGTGGAAGAGAATTATGGTAAAAGATGTACCTAAGTAGAAATATAGCTTGTAGATTGCCTTATGAAGCTAAGAAATGTTTGCCCAAAGGAAGGCTGTCTGTCAGTTGCATAGCAGCTGGAAAAGGTTTCACACTACTGTATATAAGGATGTCAAGATATCTTGTAGCACTTTGAGACTGAGTCAGAAAAGTTGTAGCATAAACTTTTGTAGATTTGGTGTGCTTCACTCCATGTATTTGAGGATGTATTTATTTATATCCCACCTCTTCCGCTTTGAGGATCGAGGCGGGTAACAATAATAAAAACAACAAACCCCACAAGAACCCGTCCCAACCCTCCCTCCCAACTATAAAATTAAACAGTAAAACATGGTTAAAAAGTACATAACAATACATCAAAATTTAAAAAAACAAACCGCAAATAAGAAAAATAATAAAAAGAGGGGGATTCAAGTGGTTCTGGACATTATCAATTGGGGAAGGCCTGCCGGAAGAGAAAGGTTTTTGTTGCCTTTTTAAAAGCCTCAAGTGAGGATAATTGGCGAATCTCTTCCGGCAGGTCATTCCAAGCTTTTGGAGCGGTGACAGAGAAGGACCTCCGGGAGGTCACCGCCAGTCTGGTCTTTCTAGATTGTAAGAGGGTTTTCCTGGAGGATCGGAGTGTACGGGAAGGATTGTATGGGAGGAGGTGTTCCTAAAAGTAGAATGGACCCAGGCCATGTAGGGCTTTATAGGATAATCAACACCTTGTACTGTGCCCAGAAGCTAATAGGCAGCCAATGTAATGATTTTAAAATAGATGTAATACGGTCAAACTTGGATTTTCCAGCGACCAGTCTGGCTGCCATGTTTTGTATCAATTGGAGCTTCCGGACATGCTACAAAGGTTGCCCCATGTAGAGCGCATTGCAGAAATCAAGACGAGAGGTTACTAGAGTATGTACAACCATTTCTAGGTCCTACTGCTCAAGGTAGGGGCGCAACTGGCGTATCAGCCGAAGCTGATAACAGTCACTCCTGGCTGTCGCATCAATCTGAGAAGACAGTTGAAGCGACGAATCCAGGAGCACTTCCAAGCTGCGGACAAAGTCTTTCAGGGGAAGTGTGACCCCATCTAGAACTGTCAAACTTATCTCCATACCTGGATTGAAGTTACCTGTCATGAGTACCTCCATTTTATTTGGATTCACCTTAAGTCTATTTTCCCTCATCCAATACATTACCGACTTCAGGCAGTCATTCGGGGGAAGATGCCCTCCTTGGTCACTGAAGCAGTCCGAGACATAGACAAATAAATTTGGGTGTCATCAGCGTACTGATAACACCCGTTCCCATGTCTCCAGATGTCAGCTCTCTCATAGAGGAGCAGCTGACCCCCAGCATCACCATCTGGAACCTGCCCGAGAGATAGGAACATAGCCACTGCAAAGCAGAGCCAGCGATTCCCAACTCTCTCAGGCTTTCCAGAAGGATACCATGGTCTATGGTATCGAAGGCCACTGAGATGTCCAAGAGCACCAACAGGGCCACACTTCCCTGTCAGTGCACAGACGGAGATCATCGACCAAGGCGACCAGGGCAGTCTCCACTCCCTATCCCGACCTGAAGCCAGTTTGAAATGGATCGAGATAGTCAGTGTCATCCAAGACTGCTTGGAGCTGGTTTGCAACCGCCCTCTCGATCACCTTACCCAAAAAGGGAAGAAGAGATACTGGCCGATAATTGTTTTTGTCCAGGGGATCAAGGGAAGGTTTCTTTCGGTCAGTCTGTTTCATCCCCACGTCTACAAAAGTTTATGCCACAAATTCTTTCACTCAATGAATCTCAAAGGTGCTACAAGATCTGTTTGCATACTGATATTCCAGACTAACATGGCTATGTCTCTGAAGTATACAAGGAGTGTTTCTCCTTCATAGCTTTGTTGCATTAAGGTCCTTGGCCAAAATTCTGTTGGTGGCATAATACACACTTTACATGTATATAAGTTCTTTTATTATCATCATGCAAGGAGCTAGTCAGGACAGTGCCTTCCCCTCCCCCAAATGGGTGATGCAGGTTCCCTAAGCATTAAGTGTCTGGGGGTAGGTGCATGGTGCTTGGGAAATTTCTGGCTGTAGCCAGAAAAAAAGAGCAGCCATTTCCCTCTCAAATCTCTGGTGTACTCGTTGGATTTCCACAAAGGGGACATTATTGTTTATAATAAAGAAGAGCAGCCAGATTGTTCCAGAACAGCCTGCATTCTCCTCCAGCTACTAAGGCTACACTGCAGAAATAATCTAGTTTGACACCACTTTAATTGTCCTGGCTCAATGCTATGGAATTATGGGAATTCTAGTTTTGTGAGTCATTTGGCCTTCTCTGTCAGAAACCTCTGGTGCTACAACAAGCTACAGAGTTCCATAGCACTGAGCAATGGCAGTTAAAGTGGTATCTGTTCAACTTGTATGCAGAACATAATATACAAAAAGCAGGCTTGACACAGAGGAAATAGGAGTGCAAATAGGAGGAACGAGTCTCAACAATCTAAGATATGTGGATGACACCATACTACTAGTGGAAAACATCACAGACTTGGAACAGTTACTAAGGAAGGTCAAAGATGAAAATGTAAAGGCAGGCTTATTACTGAACAGAAAGAAAACAATAAATTCATCCTAGACAATGAAGAAATAGAAATAATAAAAGAGTTATCATACCTGAGATCAAACTAGACAATGAAGAAATAGAAATAGTAAAAGAGTTTTCATACCTGAGATCAAACATTAATCAGAGTGGGGAGTGCAGGAGGGGCTGTTCAGACCCCTTTTACAACCACATGCCACAGTCCCAATCTGGCCTTTGCAAGGCACAAAAAGGAATTGCAAAAAATGGCTCCATTTTGCACCCTGCAAATGGCATAGCCACAGCACCACTGCTTTATGGTGCTCTTTCAATGCTGCATTGTGCAGACGCAGCACCAGTGGAGCGCTGTGATGCTGCGCACCATGTGGAGTGGTGCACGGCATTAGGCCACCCTAGGGTCAGAGTTGGACATGCATCAAGTCTGCACAGGGCCTAAGAATAGGGAGAGCAGCTATGAAAGAAAATAATAATAATAATAATAATAATAATAATAATAATAATAATAATAATAATCTTTTATCTCTGTCCCGCTTTTTGTAAAAACAATCAAAGCAGCGAACAAAATATAAAATCATACAAGAATGTATACAATGTCCCCTCCTTAAAAAAGAATTAAACAAGATTAAAATTACAGAAAACACTTTAAAATCTAATAAGAACTAGAAAGAGCCTACAATGTAAAGATATATAACTGAGCATAAAGGTTAGAATCATACAAGTCATTGTATTCCCCATTATCACGTATGGATGCAAGAGCTGGACAGTTAAGAAAGTGGAAAGGAAAAAATGAATTCATTTGAGATGTAGTGCTGGAGAAAAGTGCTGAGGATACCATGGATAGCCAGAAAGACAAATGTGTCCTAGAATAGATCAAGACAGAAATCCCTCTGGAAACCAAGATGACTAGACTGAGGTGTCATACTTTGGTCGCATCATGAGATGACACAATTCATTGGAAAGAACAATAATGCTAAGAAAGGTGGAAGGAAGTAGAAAGAGAGGAATGCCACATGCCTGATGGATGGATTTAAGGAGGTCATGAGTATGAATGTACAAGAGCAGAGCAATTGTGAACAGGGAGTCTTGGAGATGCCTCATCCATGAGGTTGCCTTAAGTCGAGATTGACTTATTATTATTATTATTATTATTATTATTAACCTTTATTTATGAAGCGCTGTAAATTTACACAGCGCTGTACATGCAATCTTTTTAGTTAGACGGTTCCCTGCCCTCAGGCTTACAATTTAAAAAAGACATGATACAGAAGGAGAAGGGAGTGGTGACGAGAAAGGGTAAGAGGTCCAGCAGTTCCTCTCAACCTCCGAGGCCTGGACCAAGGCAGATGGACTGGAGGGAGGGCAAGGCTTCATAATGGATGGTTAATCATTATCCAGGGAAAATACATAATCACAAGTAGGATAATACATATACAGTACATAGGAATACAGGAAATGGATCGATAAACAGCCAACAACAGAACATCAGATAGTAAGCGACAATTATGCGATGCCTGGGAAGGCTTCTCTGAATAGGATGGTTTTCAGCTCCGTTTTGAAGCTGGTTAAAGAAGTGATGGCTCTTGCTTGTGGAGGAAGAAGGTTCCAGGAGTGAGGGGCAGCAAGTGAAAAGGGGCGAATCCGGGATGGGGCAGAGGAAATCCTGGGCTGGGACAGGAACCCTTGACTACCAGAACGGAGGGCCCTGGTGGGAAGGTGAGGAGAAAGAAGGTCTGATAAGTAAGGAGGGGCCAGTCCATGGAGGGCTTTGAATGTCGACAGCAGGAGCTTATACTGAATGCGGAAAGGGAGAGGGAGCCAGTGAAGGGATGCCAACACAGGAGAGATGTGGTCAGAGCGGTGGGTGGAAGTGATAATGCGTGCAGCTGAATGCTGGACAGAGATTAAAGGACGGAGGTGAGAAAAAGGAAGCCCAGCCAGGAGGACATTACAGTAATCCAGTCGTGAGATCACTAGGGCATGGACCAGGATCTTGGCAGTAGAGGCAGTGAGATATGGTCGGATTTTGGCAATATTGTACAAAAGGAATCTACAAGCCTTGGCTGTGGTCTGGATCTGAGGGATACACGACAGAGAAGAGTCAAAGATAAAGCCAAGACTGCGGGCTTGCTGGACTGGTTGAATGGAAATGTTGTCCACAGAGACAGAAAAGGAGTGTTGAAGGTTGGGCTTAGGAGGAAAGACAAGAAGCTCCGTCTTGGACATGTTGAGCTTCAAACGCCGATGGCGCATCCACTGTGAGACAGCTGTAAGGCAAGATGAGACTTGCTGTTCAAGCCTTGGAGAAAGGTCAGGGGCAGAAAGATACAGCTGGGTGTCATCGGCATACAGATGGTAGGAAATCACTTGAGGGTGATTAACAACAACAACAAAATGAAAGGGACTGGCTATCAGATGTTCATGGGAACAGATTAATTTCTGTGGTGGTTTTCATTAAAGTTCTTCATGTGCAAAACTGAGTTCATATATGCATGAACCAATCAGACTACTTATTTAAAGAAGCACTTTTAACAAGGTAATCAGTAGTTACTTTCCAGTTCAACAAAATTTGCTCTGCTATAAACTATCTAATACATATTCCAATAATGCCAAATGGCGACCCAAGGAAAATCCGATTACTAGTTTCTCTGCTTTCAAATGTTGTCTACTCTCAAGTTTTACACTCTTTTTTGTTGTTGTTGTCTTGCTCTCAATTAACCAGATCTTGACATTTGCACAGCTTTATAAAGTCATTCACATATAATTATGGGCAGAGGCTAACTTCTTTACAAAGCAATTTACCTTCTGCAATTCCTCTCCTGATCTATACAATCTCCTTTATCCCTGTAGATCTCCATAGACCTTTACTAACAATTTATTTTTCTTATGCTGCATTTCTATTTCTGAGCGGTATTTTGGTAGAAGTCATTCTGAGACAATTCTAAGGCATTCTTTTTATTTCTCTGTTGTTTAAAAACCCAAGAAGTTAGTTTCCCTGACTCTGAAATACTGTATAGGCTTATCTGTGGGCCTAAGTCCACATGATGATATGTGGTACTGTATTTTGTTGGAGAGCTGTGCACAGGTTAGATGGCTAGTCAAGGATGTTGAGCACACCTTGATGGAAGAATACACGGGTCTATTGACAGTGAGGCTGCAAATAAGGAGTGGACCATTTGCCTGGTACAGACGAGCCATTAGCAGCGATATTAGGGCTCGATGGTGCTCAGTGTCCATATGCTCCGAGCCCTAATATCACCACGCTTACGTCACAAGGCTGTGGCCCCATCCACACGGGACACAGCCCAGTGACATAAGGGCGCCCGAGCGCCCACATGCTTCTGGGTGGAAGAGGTATCATAGGGCTGTGTTGCAACCTTTATGATGCCACAAAAAAGGAGGCGCCTAGAGCGGCTCCTTTTGGCGAGTGCGTCTGTGCTGCAGCATGCAAATGCTGCAGCACAGATGCAGATGCTGCAGCACAGATGCAGATGCTGCAGCACAGATGCAGGGCTTACAGGGATGGCTTGTAGCCACCCATCTGTACTGCCCCATTGCTTCACGAGCTTCCAGGTGCAGCTTGTACAAAGGTATTATAATAAAGTGTATATTTACTGTGTTCTCTACCTGTCTTATTTCTGTGAGATTTTACAAGAAAAAAAGTGCCAGAATTTATACAAAAAGTACAAAAATGCAGCTATGAATTTCAGTAGTATTTCAGCTCTCACCTTTGTTGTATTATAAGGTCCCTTGTCCCCCCTCCATGTCTTCATTAGTTTTGAAACTTTCATTTCCATCAGCTGCACAGTTGGAAAGGTTTCTGCCTTGGCCAAGATGCTCTGCAGGTGTAGGTGAACATACATGCAGGACCGCTCTTGATGAACATTTGTAAAGCTATTTTATATATACAGAAGAAACTAAAGAAATTGATCCCTCTCCATTTCTAAGAAGCCTCCACCACATATTCACAAACTTCCTGCACCATTATCATTGTAATAGTTTTCAAAGAAATAGTCCTGTTAGTCTTTTGCAGCATAAAAAGGAAGAAGGAAGAGGGAGAAAGGAAAAGGAAATGTGGCAGCACCTTTAAGACTAACCAGCTTTTATTTTCACATGAGGTTTTATGGATATAAATTCACTTCTTCAGATGCACTACTGAATGGCATGGAGTACGAAATGGCATTATAAATATGCAGAGTTCCTCTCTGTGGCTTTTTATTTTTCAGTATTCTGTGGCTTTCTTAAAGCAGATTTCTGCCTTTGCTTCATTAAATGCAAAACAGTGCAAATACTTACAGATATTCCTTTAATCTTTTGATAAGAAAGATATAGAAAGGGTACTACCTGTATTTAGAAAATATGTGTTATTGGTGTTACCTGCACATACTAGAATATGAATTGTGAAATGTAAATATGGCTGAGATACGAAACTCAGTTCTGAGACTCAATATATTAATTGTGTGAAGAACCCGTAATTTCCATAGGCATCATCTTGACATCAGAATCCATACACAGGCATATTATATGCAATTGGGCCATTAATTATTATGACTGAGAGGGTAGCAAGAGGTTGGCATCTAGGTAACTGAAATTTCTACAGCAGGAATTTCATGAACAAAGTTTCTGCTGCTGTGGGACTCAAGAGGACCTTATTTTTCTTAATAGTTACACTGGTTCTGCAGGGAGACTCAGAATACAGAACCAAATAAGTGTTTTGTTTTGTTTTTACAAAAATAACAAACTACCCTGTTTTTTATTGTTTTTTTCTTCAGTTAATTTCTGAACAGAAGTCCTCTGTACTTACATCTGAAAAGTGTACAAAGAGACATGGAAACAGTAAGAGTCAGAATGAAGCTGGGAGTGTTGGGGCCATTTTAATTTGGTTTTCGGAGCAGTATGAGGACAATACTGCATAACAATCTGAAGTTACAGTCCTGCAATGCAGCAGTATAGAAAGCAGGAGAGGGAGGGGGGAAACAGGCAATAATTTTCCCTGCGCCATTTAGGGGAACTGTATATTTGGGTCAACTGAGTCCTAAAGGAGAATTTCTGTGCAGTCTTTTCAACCCACTTTCATACATTATTGAGAAAGACACTGAATCTTAAAGAAATCAGGGCAAATATTAATAAATAAGACACTTTTAATAAGATAGCATGCTTGTGCTTTACTATTTTGTGGCCACCATGTCAAAAGCCACCTAGACAGAGATTTTCTGTCAAATTTTTTGCAATCTGGATGAGACTTTGAAGAATTATTTCATGGAACTTTTCAGGGCAAATTCTAGTGTGTGGGAATTAGGAGCTGCAGCATCTGTAATGTGATCAAGAAGGGGAAACCATATCTAGCAGCAGCAGTGAGAAGCTGTGTAATGCAGAGGAAAGATTTAGTCTCAAATATATTCATAACAGGCTACCATTTTGAGGTACAGTTTTGCCATACGATGTATGGGCACACATGTGCCTTTAAGTCACCAACTGACTTATAGTGATGCCATGAATTTCATAGGGTTTTAATAGGCAAGCAATACACAAGAAATGGGTTTGCCAGGTCCGTCTTCTGAAATACAGTCTATAGCACCTTGCATTCCTTAGTGGTCTCCCATCCAAGTAGTAACCAGGCCTGTCACTGCTTGGCTTCCAAGATCAGACAATGAATACTGTTTCTCAAAGTGTGATATAGTTTGAAGATGACATCTATGGGACATTTCATCTTTTGGCTTTGGTGAAAACATAAGGCAACTAAACTGGGTTTTGTTGTCTCTTCTTCCATGGTACTCTTTCCAGTGCTAAGCTTCTTCTTAGCTGCTACTTCATGGACAATGATTTCTGCTATGTTTTTTCAGGGGATTTAGTTTGGTTTTCTGTGAGGAGATGCTGAAAAGTTCTTTGTCCAAATATGTAGAGCCATGAAACTTACATGCTATTTTACATATTCATTCCAATGTTCAACACACTTGGTACATTGTTTCTCAAATTTCTTTTAACCTTCAAAAAATTGCTGATGTCTGGTCACAGAAATACTGTTTTGCTTGCTATCACCTCTGGCTCATATGAAAATGTCCTTCCTGTCAAATTTTTTAAAGGTTTAGAAATAGGAAACAGATGGAGCAAGATCTGGTGAGTAGGGCAGATGGTCTATGGACTCAAACCCCAAATTCCTCAAAACATTGGCCCAGTACAGATGGGCCTTTAAGCACGTAAGGAATACATGCTAGGGTTGCCTCAGGGCATCGCTTACAGATGCCCCACAACCCTAGTATATATTCTGTACATCAAAATGGCGGCGCCCTGTACACATGGGTGCCGCCATTTTGATGCAACGGACGCTTAGTGTCCGCATGTCGCGGTACATGTGACATCATGAGTGCGCCATTGGCGCACTCAGGTGTCACAAGTGCACCAGAAAAAGAGCCTGCTTTTTGCCGGGTTTTTTTGCCAGCAGGAAGCTGTGCGGTTTATCCACTGCGGCTTCCCACCGGCGGAAAAGGAGGCGCTGGCAGACTGCCTTTTTTGGGTGGTCTGTATCCCGCCATAGATTCTCTTGTGAGGGGGTCCATTTTCTTACAAAAAAGAACACTTTTCCACAGCTTCTTTCAGTGCTCCCTTTCTATGGCACATGAAGTTAGAGAAGTATTCTGCATTAACTGTTTGGGGGTTCTGGAGATTGTCAGTCACCAAAATACCTCCCTTATAAAAACAAAAACAAAAAAACAACAACAACCAAACCTGTCCTTTCCTGCAGACCTTTGAGTCTTGAATTTTTTCACTATGGAGAACCCGAGCCCCACCACTGGAAGGGCTGTTCTTTGGTCTCTGGATCATAAGTGTTGTAACCATGTTTTATCAACAGTGGTAGGTTGTTCCAAAAATTATCTAAATTACTAATATACTAGATTACTAAAAATGCTGCAAAATCAATTTAGAGGTATCCACTCAGTTTTGTTTCTGGTCAACACTGAAACATTTTGTCACCCATTTGGCTGACAGCTTCCAAATAACCAACTGCTCATGAATTATAAACCCAGTGCATACCCAGGAGATCTGTACTGTCACAGCAATTGTTTTAGCTGAGATATGCTGATCTGCCCAAATTAAGACATGAGCACATGCTGAACTATTTCAGGAGCTGACACTGTTGAAGGCCTTCCAGACTTTGCTGCATCTTTGCTCTCATAATTTCCTAGCTGTCACACCACTTTTTCACAGTTGAGTATGATGGACACTTGTTACTCAATGTTTATATTTTTGTAAACATGGTTCTATCAATTATTTGAAAAAATTCAGAGCTATTAGAAGTTAACAGTACAAACTAGCACTGTTTGAAGGTACATTGACAAAATTACACTCAGATTTTAGGAAGTGGATGAGACCAAGAACTTTTGAGTAACCCTCATGAGCTATCTAAAGGCTGATCCCCTAAAACTAGTACTTTATCACTATGCTAGCATTCTTTAAGGATGGAGGCATTGCTCTGTTTCTTTTTCCCTCTTGAGATCTTTTATCAAAGCCTAGAGAAATTATTCAGGCTGCTGTTTCAAATCCAGAGTGAAAGCTCTGGAAGTCAGAAATTTGGCAAGTGTGTTTGGTTGCCCTTTTCAGCTCTTTCATTTCTAATACCTGGTGAGAGTGTTCAATACTTCCAGTACTAAAGAGAAAATTATGACAGTGCTGGTGCTCTGCTGAAGCTATAAAGTTGTTACCTTTGGCAGCATTGAAATGAGATCCAACTGACACTGCTAAAATGTCCATTTCAGTAGCTCACAATTCATATCATGCCTCTGCTCACTATGCTAGCATTCTTTAAGGATGGAGGCATTGTTCTGTTTCTTTACTCTTGAGATCTTTTCTTTACCAATACAAACTATTTAATCAACTTTCAGTTGTGTGCTCAAGGCATCACCATACATAGTAAGACATTAAAGCTTCAATTATGTGGTCCTATTATGAAATAAGATTCATCAGAAAAAGTCCTCGAAGGCCTTAGATGAAGCTCCAGCTTTCGAGGGGAAGATCTATATCTGGTCTGACTTAGTCTGCATCTACACTACATTAATTTAGACACCATTTTCTCTGCCATGGTTCAGGGTGATGGAATTCTAGGATTTGTAATTGTTGAGATAGCCGAGAGAGTTCTGGTGCCACAGCAAACTACAAATTCCAGGATCCCATAGGATGGAGCTATGAGAGTTAAAGCTGCATTAATTTTGTAGTGCAGCAGCAGTTTTAGACTTCACATTGAGGGTAGATTTTGAGCAGGTAATTGAGACAAGCACTTGTCTACCTTTGTTGAATGAATTTCAATTTATTCAGCTTAGTGCTATGTGCAAGTTTCTTAGAGAAGTGAGGGCAGCCACTTGGGTTAGAGCTGCCAGAGGAGGCTCTTTATGTTTCATCTGAAGATCTTTATGTAGCAGAACAAAAATGTAAATCTTTGCTTATTTCAGTCTCACACTGAATAGTATTTGCAAGTGTTTTCTCCTCTCTGGGTGAGGTTTTGGAGGTTTTTGCACATATTGGAATTATTTTTTACACTTTGAGATTTCATGTGTGTGTGCGTGTGCAAAAATAAGATATTTGGTTCCGGGCACTTTCTTGTGTTTATACACATAAAATTGAACAAAAATAGTACATTTTGTTCTAAATAAATTATTTTCATCCCAGAAGTTGGGGAGAGGAGCAAAATTGTATGTGCGTGCAAAAACCAAGGGTTCTCTTGCAGTGCTTGACCATTTGCTCAGTGATGTGTCTTAAAATGTTGAAACAGGCTGAGTCTCTTTTATCCAGAATTCCCAAATCCAAAATATCCCATGCGGCTTCCAATATTGTCCACATGGATGGTTGTAATAATGAAATCTTTGCTTTACTGATGGGTCAGTGTACACTGTGCACAAAATTATTTAAAATATTGTGTATAAAATTACCTTCAGGCTGTGTATATAAGATATATATATATACATACATACATACATACTGTATTTTCTGGCGTATAAGACTACTTTTTAACCCAGGAAAATCTTCTCAAAAGTCGGGGGTTGGCTTATATGCCGGGTGTCATATTATAGGGCAGGTGCTGAAACTTCTGAGCTGGACTGGAGAATCTGCGGTCACCACATATGGTGGGGGCCGCATCCCCACCATATGTGGCGATTGTATGAAAGCAGCTACCACTCTGATAGTCTTGGAGACAGGGAGCACTGGGCAGGCAGGGAGAGCTGACCAATCCAAGCAGGCTTTGTATACAATAAGGTTTCCTGCTAAGGAGCTGCATGTCATAAGCATTTGAATTTAAATTATCATATTGAAATCAAATCTGATGTTTTTAAAAAAATTTATTTGGTATGCGTTGGAAGAGGGGTAGTCTTATAAGGTGAGTACATCCCAAATTCTATATTTTAACTGGAAAAGTTGGGGGGTTGTCTTATATGCCCAGTCGTCTTATATGCCGGAAAATACGGTAGATTAATTTCATGTATAGACTTGGATCCCATCTCCAAGACATCTCATTATGTATATGCAAATATTCCAAAATCTAAACACTTCTGGTCCCAAACATTTCAGTTAAGTTCAGTTGGTAGCTTTGATACTGTGGTAAGAATGAGCCAAGAAACCGTTGCCGGTTAACACTTCCAAAGTGTGTATTTCCTCCATTTTCTTCACTCATGTAATGGCATGCAAACATTACAAAAGGAAAAAAATGGTCAGTGCACTGTGGAAGCATGAGGACTGATCTGTTGTGGCAATTAGTGTAGCAGCCCCTAAAATGCCAACCTTCTTGTTGGCTCACTAGATTACTGATGCACACTGAGATACAAACTATCCACTAGCATAGAAAGTCCCAGCCAATGTAGAAATGATGAACTGGGGTGCATAGGGTTTGTGGGGGTTTGCATGCACTGGAGAGAGCAAGAATTAGGGGTTGATATGCTGAATAAGGGGAAATAAAGAATTTGACCTCTACAGTACAGTATTAGGTCATAGCAATCCTATTTCCAGTTCCATGAAAAATGATTGTTTTACAGCCCAATGTATTTTTGTAATGCTTTGTTATGGTTTATGATGCTTAAATGGGACAGCAGTGGATAATTGCCATCTAAAGCAGTCTTAACAGTCAGGCTCGTAGTCTTATCAAAGGGAGGGATTCCTTCTTTGTATCTGTCCCTTATTCTTCCATGTTGTTGTGGTCACTGTACATTCACATAAAGGGACTAAAATGTATCAGTGATATGAGCCTGGAGATTGAATGGTAGGTCCAGGCCTAGCACTTGCATGTGACTTGCCTTAGATTCAATATCAAGTATGTACTTTCAGCAGCAAATAGCTATTATCCTCAATCTCTCCTCCTCCTCCCCATTAATTTTAATTTCTTCCTAGGTTTCCTGCTGGAAATGGATGCCTAATAACTTCTATTGCTGTTTTTTAAATATTTCAGATTTCCATCATAGTATTTCCTCCATATGGAAAGTCAAATAAAATTCTGTTATATAAATTAAAAAAACTCAAACCTTGTTGCAAACAATTTGTATACCCCTTGATTTCTGTTATCCATTTGCACATAATAGTTACAATCATTTTTCTTTCCCTCTTACCTCCTTAATCTGAGTTTGTTGTGCAAGTAAAGTGTTGATAGCTTAGCTACTGCATTTAATTTTTTTAAAAAAAACTGGGCACTATTAAAATTAGATTCACCTAGGATAGTGGTTACATATAACTTGTTTCACACTTACCTAAACAGGGAGGAGACAAGAGGCAATTCTATGGAGTTTCATTTCCTTGGGGTGAGAGGATGTTTTGTCATGTATAAAGTTGTGAACTTTAGCAAGAGAGATCAGAGTGTAGATTTCACAGAGAATTGTTATGAATAATAAATCATAACTCAGCCACTCTGAGTTCAGTCCATTACGCTACATAAAAATGCAAATAATATCTCGTTCACTGTCTGTGTCTCTGTAATAACTTTTTCATTTACAAATACCCAAAAAGAGAAGAAGAAAAACATTCTCCTTAAAGCAGGTACCACAATCACTAAACCTCCCTTCCCAGACATTGTAGACAAGTCTGCAATCCCCACAACAGTATTTAGGCCAGCAAAATTCATACTGCACATTCTCGCTCTGGGGTGAGCAAAGTACGTGTTACGGGCAAATGCATGTAATTAAGCCCTGACTTTTTAAAGAAAAGAAAAATAGCCTTAGGAGGCTGGTATTTTCTGAGGAAGAAAGATGAGAGAGGAGGATACTTAACACTTTCCCATCCAGCAATTTTTTTCCTTGGGTTGCTTTTCTACCCATAGAGCTCTGAACATGTCATGGATATGTGTACACATATTTGGACCTCAAAACAGGGGGCAGCCAAGGGAGTTAGGTAGCTGAAACATGATTAGCAGAGAAAATGGCCAAGACTTTCATCTTCCTTGCACAGCACTATGGAAGTTCTCAGTTTCTGGGATGGTGTTTCATTTTGCATAAATTACTTTTAATATCTTGTATGCCTTTCTGAGAGGGTGCATGACAGTGAAACCAATCAATTAGGTGGCTGTTTGTGGAAGCTGCAAAGGCAGGGCTCTTGCTTCTCTGCTACTTGCAGTGACCAAATGTCTTTAAAGAGAGCCCCTGAATGGTTCAGCTTACTGCTATTTACTCTTGAGAAAACAATGTAATTTAAAATGTTAAGGGCATGGCTGCAATGGCTGCAACTTCTTCCACCAGTTGGCCCAGCCAACCTTTTTTTTATTCTATATGTTTGCAGTGATGACAAGGGAATATTGCTGCTGCCATTGCTGTCATTTGTTATGATGGAAGTGGAGCAGTGATAGTGAGAGGGTGGGATAGTGGCAAGGAGAGGAACAGGGACAGGTATTGGAAGTCAAGACTAGGACATTACCATATATTTGATTTTGTGGCACAAATCATCTGTGTACTTGTGAAAGCATAATAAAGAAGAGAGTGATATTAATAGCAGGGTTTTCAAGGATGAGACACTAGAGTTTCCAACCCAATGTGCATATTGGAATCCCTCTACATAGACACTAATCTAAGCTTCTTGTTTTTCTTTCTTTCCTCCACCCCACTTTTCATTTTCTTTTTTTGCATTGCTTGCTTACTTACTGTTACTGTGAGCAAGTTTTTTCATGTTTCACTTTTGCAGAGTCAAGACTCTTGAATGCAAGAATGATTCAAGGAAAGCACCAGATTTTGAACATCTCATTCATTTGGGGTCAATGTACAGAGAGCCTGTAGGTGTCATTCTGATTTCACCACTGCAGACACAGGAAAAGCAAATTCCTTTTGCATGTACTTCAGTATCTGTAGGCTTATGGCTATCAGCCATGGTTCATGAGACAGTAGCAAAAGGTGCAGAGCCAAAGCAATTTGAGATGCAAAATGCAATTATACACTTTAGTCTATTCCTGTGTCAATTCAGCATGTTTTCCTTAGTAACCAGAGCTCAAGACTAAAGGCCAGCTTCATTGGCACATCTACATCGGTTGACTTGGCAGAGTTGCTGCAGCCTCCACCATCATAACAGTCCATTAGAAATTAAACTGACATAGCAGGAATCCTTAACAGGTGTCAGCAAACTGGATTCCCTGCTGTCCTTCAGAGAATTCCCTGCAGCAAGAGGGAAATTAATGGAGCAGAAAGGTGTGCTAAGCACTGGATATTCAGCAACCCAGATTACAAGACAGGCAACCATGGGAATATTCCAGCAAACTGGTGGCAGTGTGGGTGTGTTTTCTGAACTAAATAAGAGCTGGTTGCTTGAAATATGCTCACATACTGTTCCATAGAAGATCACTCTTTGCCTACATTTCTATAGGAAGGAGCATTTTTCAAACAGTGACATAACTGCAGAGAAAATGTAATAAATCATTTATCTGTTCCAATAAACTGATCCTTCCACAGTATACACTAGTGCATAATTTTGGCAGGGGAAAGACCACTACTTGGTCTAATTTCCCATAATTATCAATTAATATTGTGTAGGTTTGGTCAGAGATATGAAAGTGCCTCAAACTGGGGTACTCCAAACAGGCAGGTATTTCAGATAGCAGCTATCTGACGTTAAATGTTAATCTTTAATGTAATGTAGGCCAGAGATCAAGTGAGGCTGGGGGACATGCTTTTCTTAATCAGTGCAAACTAGATGGGGAGGGGTAATTGATCAAAACAGGAGCTCTCACCTTCCAAAAGGAAATTCAGCATCCTATGCCTCTGCCTGTGACATCTTGGACTTAAACCATTTGCCACCCCCTGCTTCAGTTCTGGGCTCAAGGATGATATTCTCTATTTCAATAGATACATTTCCAGTAAGATTTATTTAATCCATTGGTGAAGAGGCAACAGACAAAGGGAGTGTTCACATGTTACATTCAGCAGCACAACATAGTAGATATTCTCATACAATATTCAGCATGTTTACCCTGTACTCAAATTGCACAGTTACGGGGTATTGCTATGCTATATCAAATGTGTTTGTGTTACAGGAACTCTCATTCAGATGTTTGTGACAAAACAGCTGTGTTCACAGGTACAAAAAATCTGCGCAGACTAATAAGAGAAGGGAGCAAGCTGGCTCCAGCCCTTTCCTTGTCATCCTTCATGTATGCTGGATGACATCCTAAAAAGGAGGGTCTCTGCTATGCCAGGTGGTTCTCCATATCATCCAGGATCTTGAAAAATCAGGGTTCTGATGTTGCATAGAGAGGCTGCATGCATAGGGGTGCTATCCTTTATAGATGGAAAGACCAAGAGTGAAGGACAGAGCTAGATTAGCCTGGTCCCTGTGCATTCCGATTAACTCTATCCTAGATCCCTGAATAAGGCTTCTCTCTTGACTGAAATGATTGAATCAGAAAGAAACACTTATCAGATGGAGCCCTGGTGGTGCAGTGTTTAAATGCTGGTAACTGCAGCCACTCACTTATGGTCACAAGGTTGTGAGTTTGATACCAGCAGGGACTCCTTCAGGTTTGACTCAGTCTGGCATTCTTCTGAGGTCGCTAAAAGGAGTACCCAGCTTGTTGGGGGCAATTAGCTTACACATTGTAAAAGGAGTGCTTAAGTGCACTGATAAGCGGTATAGACATGTACTTGCTACTGCTACTTGCTAAAACAATTCTACTTGTTTTTATCAGTCTCCTTCTCTCTCTCACCCTTTCAGACAAACAGTTCAGCTTTCTAACATATGTAAGGGATAAATAGAAACATTTAATTTTTTAATGTTTCTTATGATTTTCTGGAAGGGAGAAATATTGATATTCAATAAAATGGCAGTTTGCAAATGTCAAAGAAATGAAAGCAGTTCTTAATGAGATCCAGGCAATTACTTTCATGGTGTTGGTGGGTGTAATTCTCAATCCGAGATGCTTGCAGGGAGGGGTGTTCATCTGCTTTATGCTATGCATTGGCTGGTATCTTGTTTCCAGTATTTTTTCTTCTTTTTTTGCCTGTATCAGCACAGCTGTAATTTGCACCCACTGCTGTGCTAGACCATAAATCATTCCAGATGGCTACTTGCTGTAAGTTACTGTGTGAATTCTCAATGTGCTACCCCAGGCTCTTCCTGTCCTCACCCAGCTTGCAGCCACACGGTATAATAAATGTACCTCTCCTTTTTTATCCATGAGGTTTTCCTTGCTGACTTGCTTCCCCATCTCAGCGATTTGTTAACTGGCTTTAGAGCTCTCTGTGCAATAGGATCTTCTGCCTGATTGGCTGGTAATGATGTCATGTGAAATTCCCTAATATCATGTTTTGTCTAATATAATCATTTGTCATGTTTGATAATGATGTGACAAGGATTTAGTCTTGGGTTTTATGTCTCATCTTAATGTGCTCTGTATTCCCTGAAGCAGAAATGACAGCTGGACAAAGTCCTTCAGCTCATCCCCCTTGATTCCGAGCAGATTTTTTGTACCTGTGAACATGAAAATTGTGTTGCTGGAAAAGACCAAAGGTCCATCTAAACCAGCATTCAGCAGTAGTCAGCCAGATGTTCCTACAGAACTCACAATAAAGGAAGAAATACAAAGGGTATCTTCTATTGTTTGGCCTACAATCTAGCACTGGAAAGGTCTCTGACATCTGAATTAGGATGTTCAAAAATGCTTTTGTTGTTCTAGTGTAAACACACTGTAAGGATGCTCCTTTAAATATTAATTTGCAGTATGTATAAGAGCAAGCCAGCTAAACAGAGAAAATATTACAAAGCAAACTAGGAAAAGGGAGAAAATCATAGTTATTTGCCTGTGATCTGTGTTCTTAAGTGGAACAAAATGGTGACTACTTTGGTCCTGATTTTTGACGTAGGCTCTTTCACAACTGTTGTCATCATTGTCATTGTTATTCATCATTACATTCCAGTCTACTCCTTAAAATGCAACAGACCATGAAAAAATAGATACAAGCCAGCCATAGCAGTAGAAGAATTGCCTCTGATGTTTGTTGTCATTTCAAAGAACACATAAGTGAGAGAGTGAGGACTGTGACAGGCAGTGAATGAGCAGCAGAATGAGAGAGGAAAATGAAACCAAAAGTAATGGGGGAATGGAAGACAGATAAAAGGGCCTTGTTGTGGCAAAGAAAGAGAAACAATGCACTTGGGTTATAACTTGGCCACAATGGGCCAGAACAGGCACCCTGTAAAAGATGCCTTCAGGGCATTATCAGAATGCAGTGTTTACACACTGCATGCTCTGATGATGCCCTGAAGCTGCCCAGAAGCCAGGCGGCCATCCAGACACAGGTGGCTTCAAGACGCTCTGGTGTTGTAGCATTTATATGCCGCATGCCAGAGGAGCATCTTGCAGCTAGCAACATGGCGGGGTTGGAAAAGCCCCCTGTTTGCCGGTCAAAAAGGGAGCAGATTTTTACCACTCTTTTTTGGGCAGGCTTCAAGACAGATTGGGGCTGCGGCATGTGGTTGGCACGATCCCAATCTGTCTTCAGAAGGGGTGGCTTCAAGCTGCCCCTTCAGGGCTGTGAGTTTCGCCCCAATGTTACTTACAGCCAAGAGACATGACTGGGTTAATAAATGTATAAAATAAAAGGAGAAGGGGATACTTCCTATTGCTTTCTCATCGGAGTCACCAGCTGGCCTTCGATGTTCAATTCAGAATGGGCCTTTTACTCTAGTGTCACCCTGTGTTAAATCGCAGTTAGGCCTCAGTTTGGTTTCTATGCCTAGCAAGTGTCCCAGATCTACCAGGTGATCTATACATGTCCTGAGTATTTTCAGTTACTTGCATAGGTAATTTTGTTTGCTTTGGCACTTTGCTGTCCCTTCCCCTTATTGGCACCTTGCAAAATTCTGATGATTATGTACCCTTAGATCAGTGTTCTCAACTTTCCTAATGCCACGACCCTTTAATACAGTGCCTCATGTTGTGGTTACCCCCAACCATAAAATTACTATGTGTTATGTATAAATACAACAGGCCCTTGGTATTCACAGGGGATCCATTCCAGACCCCCACCCCCTAGATATCAAAATCTGCATATGCTCAAGTCCCATGGCACTCAATGGTGGCACGGCCACTTGGCTGCACCACCATTGAGAACAATAGCATTTTGCCCCCTCCCCGATACCAGCCTCACTGTTTTTACTGCAGCAGGGGGTACCTCTTCTTCCATGCCTCCTCCTCCTCTTTTCCTCCTCCTTCCCCTGTTGCTGCTGCCACAACTCTTTCTTCTCCTTCTGCTTCACTTCCCTTCACCTTCTCTGCCTTCCTCCTCTTCCCTCGCCTTCTTTGCCTTCCTGCTCCACCTCTTCCTCACATCCTCCACTGCTTTCTCCTCCTCCTCCTCCTCCTCCTACCTGTCCATCATGCTGCCGCCACTCATCCTCCTTTTCCTTCCTCCTCCTCCACTTCCCCACATCCTCCACTTTCTCCTCCTCCTCTTAACTCCCTCTGTTGTCCTGCCGCTACTCGTCCTCCTTTTCTTCCTCCTCCTCCTCCTCCTCTTCTCTTCTCTCCCTTCTTTGCCTTCTTCCTCCTCCTCCTCATCCCTGCCACTTCCTCCTCCTCTGCCAATGCCACCCCCCCTGTGGGCTTGCCATCCGCATATGCTTAAATCCATGGATGGCAAGTCCGCGTATACAGAGGGTGGACTGTATGTATTTTCCAATGGTCTTAGGTGACCCCTGTGAAACCCCTAAAGAGATCGCAGCCCACATGAGAACCGCTGCCTCAGGTGCTATCCCAGGAAAGGTAAACAAACAAACAAACCTTCCTTTCTAATCAGGACATTAATAGCTTCCTAACCCAGGCCTGATAAACATCCCAAAGCCAGGTTCCCTCCTACTTCTTACAGTTCAAGTGTGGTTGATTTGGCAAAGTAGCAGAGTAGTCAGTGGAAGGAGCAACACGGTGTGCTGGAACAGTTTAACCATGTAAGCAGATGATACCTGTCATGCTAGAAGCAGCCTGTTTACCTTATGTCTGTTTATTTGTTTAAAGGTTCATTACTTGGACCTTGAGATGGGTATAGGAATTGTGAAGAGAATGTAGCATTGCAGTTTTCTGTCTTATTTTCAGATACAATTACCCTCTCTGTATTTTGCACAGATTAACAAACACCAGTTGGCCTTGCAGTGAAGAAAGGCAGTGATGGAGTGGTGAGACGTAACATGCAGAGAAATATAGAATGGAATACACGTCATTTATAAACACAGGAAAGGACACAGACAGATTAAAGGCTGTTATTAGATGTACTAATATCAAAGCAAGGAATGTAATTCAATGCTTTAGTGTGAATTAACCACACCAAGCACAATAACCTAATAGACATATGAGCTAGTCCTGGATCTCTCTCCAGTTTATTTTGAAATTGCCCCCAAGCATTTTTGCTAGGAGAAACATTCCTACGCTCTTCCAGATTCTAGCACCTGCTAGTCTAGTCAAGTTCAAGCATACCCTACTGTTATATTTATTTATTGGTGATTTATTATCATCATAATCATTATTTTCTGTCACTTTCCAAGATAAAACCAGAATATAGCAATATCAGAAAAATTATCTAAAGAAGCAACATTTCCAAAATAATTTAACAATTTTTGTAATTTAAAGTTCATAGAAATAGGCTGGACATGTCACAATTAACAGATAACATATAAAGATTAAACAGTTTATTAATGATTCATAATAAGGAATGTACTATTAGAACAGCTTGTAATAAAATAAAAGAATTACAATTAAAATAAGACAATGGCAAGACAATACACAGTAGAAGAAAAGAATAAAGTGTCAGCATGAGACCACAGTGTGGTTTGAGTCTTTGAATTAAGAAGGTAAATTCATGAGAAGCTTAGACTATGTGGGGTTTCTTTGGTTGTCACTTTCTTGCCCAAGACCAGAGGCACACTGTTTTTTCCACAAGAGTCTGATATGGATCCTGGGTGGACTGTTTGGATTTTGTTCAGCACATCCTGAAACTCTGGCTAGAATCAACAAATGACTTTGCCACAAACACTACACACAAGCAAAGGCAGCTGATAGCTCTGGGGATCCACCCTTGGCTTGAGCTTCAGATCTTCTCTTTTAGCAACAGCTTCACCACAGCTGCTCTGGGTTGAAGGGGAGCTGTCCAGATGCTGAATCTATGTTGGCAACTTTACTAGGAAGCTAGCAATGACTCAGAGCAGCTGGGCTCAGAGCTGCTGTTAAAAAAAACAGCAGCTGTTTAAAAGTGAGGATAGATTCCCCACACAAAAAAGAAGTGACCAGGTGCTTCTTTGTGCTAGCAAATTAAACATCTAAAAGGGATAATGAGGGTTTTTTTGTAAAAAAAAAAAAAAAAAAAAAAAAGGAGGGGATAGTGATATCACTTGCCATTAAAGGGGGACCAAAGTGGAGGAGACTCCAAAGAGGGGGTGTCCCAAGAGAAAAGTCACTTTCCACCTAATTTTGGCCAAAATTACATCTAAAGTCAAAATAGGGCTCAAAGGCTGCTCTTAATGCCTGAGCAGCTACGTGCCTGCAAAACATGTATAATACATATGCAAGGGATAATCTGAAGAAGTTCAAATTAATAGAGAGATTGGAATGTGGTTATGACAGTTAAATTATGAAAATAAGAGGTAAGGAAAATAAATTATGTGGAGCTGGATGCAACACCTATAAGGGAGCTATGCCAGGAATTTTACCTGGTAGGGAAGTAAATCATGTACTCCTGGTTGCTGTGAGGACACAACTGAACAATGGTGCATCATCTTCCATTGTGCAAAGGCTGAAGGTGACTGTTTCTTTTCTTTTTGGCAGTTCATTATTGGGTGGGTAAAATAGAGGCAAAAAAGAAGATGATGGGGGGATTTTGAAGAAATGTGTAATTACTGAGCTCAGGCCATTTTAAAGGCAGAAAACTCATAGACTAGCTCTCAGCTGCCACACGTATATAGTAAAGTGATTCCAACTCCTGACTCTCTCTCACCATTAGACATTTAACCAAAATCCTCCCACTCTTTGCAAATGATATGAGAGACAGAAGGTAGGTCTCTGTGGGGACAGAAGAATTTCTTGAAAGTAACAGATAAGGTTTGTCAATGTTAATCTGGTTATCAGGTTCATTTCTTTTGGGAAAGAACAACACACACTTTTGTTTTGAGGGTTCTGTACAGCTTTTTACTGTTAACATTTCATTTGTAGATATCTAAGACCCAAAATGGCTCTGTGACAGTTGCAGACACCTGTTATATAGCACCTGTAATGAAAGAGATGACAAGAGGCATATTGTCCTCTTACAGCACTCCCATTATTTAAATGTAGACACAAGTAATGTGAACAGATAGAATGAGCAGGGTTTTATAAAACAACTGAAAACTCATGTGAAAAATTCTTACTGTTAATAATTAGTATAAGAATCAGTTTTGGGTTCCAGCAACTCCAACTATTATTTTTAAATTCATCTAAGGAGTTGATGTTGCTTAAAAGTTGTAAAACCACACAATGAACAAAAGAAGTAGGTGTGTCTTCTCCATCTTTTAGGTTATAAGTCTTACCTTTGCAATTGGAAGCACTGCACATCATTCTCCAAATTCATTTGCACAATTTCTCCTGCCGGCATTTGGGCTCAGCATAATATTCTTAAGACTTCTGCATCTCTCAGCTACTCTGTTTCACTGTAGGGCTCATAATCTGTGTAGCTCACTAGGTTTTTTTTTTTAATGATACAGTCCTAAAGGAAAAAGAGAGCAAGAAGAGATAATTGGTTTCCCAGTTATGCCTTTCTCAAAATTTGCTAAACTGCAGAGTGAACAGTTTCTTCTACTCCTGTATCCAAAGAGTTAAAGAAAATTTGAATATCAGCTGTCCAAGTACATTGACATGACAAAGAACTTTTCTTGAAAAGGAAATGCTTAAACTGGGGAACTAGCTCACAAAGGCTGGATTTGTTGATCCAATCAAGAGTTAAATCATACAGGTGAAATGAATAGGATAAGAGTCCCTGAATAATCAGGAGGTCTTCACTTGCCTCTGTTTGGGTGATGCATCACAATCAGATATCAGTGACTTTAGGTGGGAACTAAGTGCTAAGTAAACTACAAATGTATTTTCTGTTGCTATTTGCCTGAGAAATTCAAAGTTCAAAGCAGGAAAGGTTACCTTCTACTGACTTCTGAAAGAAATAAAATAGAGTGTTGGTTGTTGCTTATGTCTTGACTGCTCCTCAGAGTGCAAACCTATCCAGAAAGGCCTTGTTGATTTTGTCATGACAGTTTTTATTCCTGGAATTATATAAAACCCTTCTTCTTTGCCCCTGCCCTCCCAGTCTAACTAGATTGTCTAATTTACAAACCTAGATGTTTCTTTTGTTGAAAACCAAAGGGAACTGAAGGTACAGTATTTATACATTTTTTTGCTAAAAGAACATGATCTGTTTTGTTCACTTAATACAAGGTAGTTGGGTGTGTGATTTGTGATACTTCCCTATTCTCTAAGCATGTATTATGGGGGGAGCCAAAATCAGGAATTTGCCCCCCTATAACAATCCTACCGGCACAAATTAATCTTCCTTCATTCCCAAAATTTCTAGCATTCAAGAGAGTGAAAAATTAAAAACAGTTCACACCCAGAAGGCTTCTGATTGCTGTGTTCATGTTCCCTTGGTCATTTATTTTCTTTGGATGCCCAAACTATATTTCTGAATGCTCAATTGAAGTATTAAGTGACTGCAGTGCTAGCAGTTTGGGGGCTGGAGGAAAATTTCATTTGAGGGTCCAGAATTCTTATTTGGGAGGAATATCCTCATTTCCATTTTTTTGTGGGTTTTTCGGACTATGTGGCCATGTTCAACTTCACATCCTAATTTCCCCTTTCCTGTAGTCACACTCTTGTTTGCTTCCCTGTCATGAGCAGAATACATAGTTATCCTGTATATTGCAATTTCTCTTTTGTATGTGAGCTGAGCTTAGACCAACAATAGTAGAATTCTAATGTTTGTGACAAGAAGGTTTATTTATCTCTCTCTCTCCCCCACCCCCCATTCGGACTCAATAAGTTGATAGGAAGTAAGGTATGCAGTGCTACCTGTCCAGGCCTAAGGTGCATACTTATACTGTAAATCATTCTCATTAAAGTGATCACTTCCAGGCATTGTCTGTCACTTAATGCAGCTGGTTGTCTCCTACACATTAATTCCCACACCAGCTCACCCCTCATTACAGCCTGCCTCCTCTCAGTTTTGTTCCTCTCCACCCCTATAGATGTTGATTATGTTCTTGCTTTGGACATGTGATATTTCAGGGTTAAGGAAAATCTTGCTTTGGTCCTGGGGGTGTTGTGTAATATGTGCATCTATGATAAAGGGCCCTCAGCACAGCTCTCAGGTATAAAGGACTGAATTGTTGAAAACAGCCTGAATCTGATGCTGTCCAAGTTGTCAAGTGACAGGCTGTGCGCCATGGGCAAGTCGACCACTTGACCCCCATGTACCTCAGTCAACTGAGCTGGAAAATTGGGTAAAAAGCAGAAACATTGCTGAAAATAGATGCTATATGTCAGCTGAGCTCTACTCAGGAAATGTGATAAAGAAAGGTGAGTACAGGATGCTTGTGTGCCATGAGAGAGCTTTAGATTGGGTCTCTCATCAGCTCAGCACCTAGAAACTTAGAGCTATTGCTACCTTCCTTCCCTTGAGAGATCCAGAGGCTTTTGTACCATCAAGCAACAGCTATATCTCCTGAGGAGATGGAGTTTCACTGGCGTCACATCCACTAAGGAAGTCTGGCATGTCTCTGCAGTGCAAAGCTTTGTTCTTGTCATGTTCTTTAAGGTCTGTACAATGATTCTGAGGGTCATGCTGAGAGCCACTCAATCAGTCCGTCTGCCAAACCCATGTAGAGAGAGAAACCCAAACAAGCAAAAAAAGACATAGAATGCCAAAAATGTCTTTCTGAATTAATCCATGAAATAGATGCTGTTATGAGTAAGTGTGGTACAGTACAATCTTTGCATAGCTTCACCAGTGTTGTCTCAACTAGGTGGTTGGTTCCTATATTAATTCAGTAATTCTCAGTTATAAACTCCAGATACAACTTTGTTTGATTTTTATTACTATCTATTTGCACATTCAGTTTTGTCACCATGCTGGTGTTTGAGTAACTTCCATACCAAACAATAGTTTGCAACTCTGCAGCTGGCAAGTGGGGATCAGTTCTGGACAAGTGAGACAGAACTGACATCTCTGAACTTCCAGCATGCAAACTCACACTCTGCAAGATTAACAGTGTGTGTGTGTGTGTGTGTGTATTACTCTACAGTTATTAAATAGGGCTGTTTAGCTTTTTGGAATGCAGACAGAAAAATATTAATTTTTACTGTACTTTAGTACTCTGCAATCAGATATCTAACAGTAGTTTAATCTTGTAAATATTTGCAGGCCTTCAGTAGATAAGTTAGAAAACAAGGAAAAATGTTGCTTGTCACCTTGTTTCAACAAATGTACGTAAGATGCTCCCTGTCCTCAACAACAAGGCAGACTCATATATCACACACCTATCCTGTGACCTTGTATTAAAATTAGGAATAGCTCTTTCCTTGACATGAATGATAGACAATATGAAGACAAGCTATGACATTGAAGATATAATGAGCCTAAGTAAGCCATCATTGGCAGTGTTATGAAATATATTTATGTTCATAGACTCCTCTTCACAGCAAAAGGGGTGAGTTGGGGAAAAACCTATGGAAGGTTGAAATAGGTGTTTATCATTTTATTTTGAAAGAATGCCAAATGGATCACTTTCCAAAGCTAAAGAGCCAAAACTCAGGACAGTGTATCAATATAGTATAACCCAGGAGTCGGAATCTCTGTAGAAGCCTAGCATATTTCTGCTAAATGAGCAAAGAAAATAGTTTTAGTAGATACAATGCATGCGGTTTTGTTCATTATGTGGCACATTTATAGAATGACATCCCTTCCATAGATTGATATCATAAAGATTTTAAACAAACAAAACAAAGACCAACCCCATGCCCTGGGCATTTTAAAAAGCTTTAGCAAAACAATAGAGGTGGTCACAGTTTATATTAGTCCCATCCAAATACTGCCTTCATCCTTAGTGACATTTTTCCAGTGTCATGCCAGAGGGGTTTGTATAAAGGATGATCCCATGTACACCACAGAAGATCATTAATCATCAGCCAAGGGCAGCAAGACAAGAATGCAGAGTAGTAAAGTGTGCACATACTGAGCAACTACTGCATCTGCCCTTCCATTTCTTTATGGTCTGTTGAGCTCTGTTGCCTTGCATGTTTCCCAGATTCAGCCCACCTGCTTCCTTGCTTGTGGCCTATTGAATTTTATAGTTGAGAGGCAGATGTTTTGTTTCCTTCACTCAGTGCACTTTGTATGTTGATAAAGTGCCAAATTATCAACTGCTGGACCAGCACATGAACCACTGTTTCCCAGCAAGCTGCATATGTCAAAAGTATGGTGCTGGTGTGTACGCTGGCATCCTTTTGTCTCCCGGTGACCATACTCAGTTGCCTCCTGGCACAAATCTAAGATAAAGTATGTAGCCCAGAGAAACAGGAGAGGAAGATCAAAGTAAAGCATAAACTGACATCATCTGATGCCAACTGCAGAAATCCCCCTGGAGGAATATAGGCATTCCCTGAGGAGACCCTAGGTGTTGGTTTTGAGTGTTGTCCTTAACAACGCTTGCTGACAAAATGCTTCTGAGTACAGTAACCACAGAGAGTCACCCTTTTGGAAGCTGTGCAGGACTGCAGCTGACATTATTAATCCGATAAGACAGCAGCTGCCAGTTAGATGCAGGATGGTTATTTATCTCAGAATGAGGGAGAGAAGGATGTGGAAATATTATTGTAGTATTTTATTACCTGCCTGTTTCAGAAATACATTCTTGCCCAAAAAGTTTTTGAATGATTTTTTTTAAAAAAATTTGTTACTGTTTTTATGTTTTGTTTTTGTTTTGCTTGTATTTCAGCTGCAGCCAAATATATCAGCAGATTTCATTTATTACATATTAACTAAACAAATACACAGGTCATCATATCTCCAAAATGCTGTTGTAGCCCACTGAAATAAATGGGACTGCAGTGGTGACTTAGGGGCAATACAGACAGGCGGCTCCATGCCACCCATCTTTGCCACTTGTCAGTTCTGCGCTAGTGGCACAGCACAGCACTGACGTCCTCCCTAAAAAGAAGCCGCCTAGAATGGCTTCTTGCCTGAAAAGTTTTTGAATGATTTTTTTAAAAACCATTTTGTTACTGTTTTTATGTTTTGCTTTGGTTTTGCTTGTATTTCAGCTGCAGCCAAATGTATCAGCAGATTTCATTTATTACATATAAGAGCAGCTTCTTTTTAGAAGTGTCATAGGCATTGCTATGCGGCGTCATGACGCCTCTTCCAGAAAGCATAGTTTGGGGTGCTCAGACAGCCTTGCGTCATCATCACATGCCCTTTGTGGATGGGGCCACAGCAAGCCCAACCCTACGGAGCC
The DNA here is from genome assembly GCF_019175285.1 of Sceloporus undulatus. Classification (NCBI taxonomy): domain Eukaryota; kingdom Metazoa; phylum Chordata; class Lepidosauria; order Squamata; family Phrynosomatidae; genus Sceloporus; species Sceloporus undulatus. The sequence continues at coordinate 266,931,016 of NC_056522.1, forward strand.
CTAAAATCGGCCCCAGGCCAGCACAAAGAGCCAGTCTGTACCAGGCCTTAAAAAGATAAGAGTCCTGGCTCCACAGTTATAAGCAAGGCTCTACAGTTATAAGCATGGCTCCACATGTTTTATTGGTAATCACACCTCCATATGAGCTTGGGGACATTTGCTTGAAAACATCTGTGGGAGGGATATTTCACCCTTCTTATACTAAAATTTCCCTACAAAAGTTGAAATGATCCCCACATGTTGTGGCAACCTAAGGCAAACCTATCACAAGGCTTCCTTGGAAAGATTTGTTCAGAGGGTGTTTGCCTTTGATAAGGCTCTCTGAGGCTGAGAGAGTGTTACTCACCCAAGGTCCCTTGTGGCTTTCCATGGCTGAATAGGGATTTGAATCCTGATCTTCAGAGTACTGCTCAAACCACTACATCAGGGGTAGGCAACCTGGGCGCGCAGCGGCCGGATGCGGCCCAGCGAGGCCTTGGGACCGGCCCCAGCCCGTCCTGCACCGATTGCCGCCGGGCCTTTGGCCTCTATGCGCAGGGGCAAGGGGGGCAATTGTCTATAGATGCCTCAGAAACGTGCATTTATATTAAAAAATTAAAAATCAGCAATTTTTTTTCTGTCCTCCACTTTTTTAAAAAAAGTGTCCACTATTTGACAGTGTTGTCCTACACTGTCCCAGTTTATTTTATTATTTATTATTTAAAATTTTAATCATTTATTTTTGGCTTCGGCCCCCCAGTTGCTGAGGGACAGCAACCCGGCCCCCGGCTCAAAAGGTTGCCTACCCCTGCACTACATGATACGGCTCCACTCCTGCACATTATTTCTCCTGCAACTGCCCCACAAATGTTCCCCTCTTTATAAGGCAAACATAAGTTGTGAATCCATATTGCATGCCTAATGTTTAGCAGGTTAAAAAAATGAAAAGGAAATATGAAGTAACCTTCCTAGGTCATGACAGAATAAGGTCCACCCTGTAATTTCTTTCTTGTTTGTGCCGGTGTCTATCGGATTTGTAACAGGTAATCCACTCAGATGTCTTCTCTCTGAATCCTAGCATAGTTGTCTAGCTTCAGATCTTCCGCCTCTGACATCCACTGACAGTTCCTCTGCTTTCCATCTAGAATACTTCCTCCTGCATCCTTACCAGTTTTATTCCGTATATTTCACTTTTTCACACCACTGCTCCCACCACTCTCCCCATCTCATATTTTCCACTATTACAGATCTATGTGATGAGTACAGTGGTACCCCCCGGGTTACGAAATTAATCGTCCGCGGTTAATTTCGTAACCCGAAAACCTTCGTAGCCCAATCCCATAGGCGCTAATGGAAAAATAGCTCTCTCTGCCCTCCGGTGCGGAAAATAGCGCCGCGTTTTTTCGTACCCGAAGAAACCTTCGTAAGCCGAAGCAAAAATCCTATGGGATTTTTTCGTATCCCAAAATTCGTAACCCGGCGCATTCGATCCCGGGGTACCACTGTACTGTTTTCTTTGACGTTCAAGGCCTTCAGTCCTTCATACTTGTGTGATAGGCAAAGAAGAGTGACCTGTTCAAATATTTCTCTTCTACTGATAACTTTTTTGAATAATCTGCTCCCCCCCCCCAAAAAAATGTAATTTCCCCCAAAGCCTATCACAGGGGTCGGCAACCTCCAGCCCGCGGGCCGGATGCGGCCCGCGGAGGCCTTTAAGCCGGCCCTGGCTCCCCCTGCCGCCGCTACCTGAGGCTTTTGCACGCTATGGGCGCCGCCATTTTTTGCCCAAAATGGCGCGAATGGTCGCGTAGATTTCACCGCATTTTGGGCAAAAAAAGGTGGCAAAATCTGTGCGACCTGAGAGAAGGTCGCGTGAGATATCCGCGCCATTTTTACCCCCAAAATGGTGTGCCCAGGGCTCCGACGGCGGCAGCGGGCATCTGGGAGGCCCGTTGCTTCGCTGGGGTCCTCCAGGAGGACTCCAGCGGCGGCAGCGGGCCCTGGGAGGCCTGTTACCTTCGCTGGGCCTCCAGGCGGGCCCCAGTGCGGCAGGCGGCCTCTCAGAGGCCCGTTGCCTTCATGGGGTCCTCCAGGAGGGTTCCAGAGGTGGCAGCGGGCCCCTGGGAGGCCCATTGCCTTCGCTGGGGCTCCAGGAGGGCCCCAGCAGTGGCAGCAGGCCACGGGGGAGGCCGTTGCCGTCGCTGGGGCCCCCAGGAGGGCTCTTGCAAGGAGCAGGCCTCCCAGAGGCCCGTTGCCTTTGCTGAGGTCCTCCAGGAGGGCTCCGACGGCGGCAGCTGGCCCCTGGGAGGCCAGTTGCCGTCGCTGGGGCTCTCCAGGAGGGCTCTTGCGACTGCAGCGGGCCTCCCAGAGGCCCGTTGCCTTCGCTGGGGTCCTCCAGGAGGGCCTCCAATGGCAGCAGCGGGCCTCGCTGGGGCCCTCCAGGAGGGCTCCGACGGCAGCAGCGGGCCCCGGGGGGCAGTTGCCATCGCAGGGGCTCACCAGGAGGGCTCCTGCGACGGCACGCGGGCTCCCAGAGGCCCGTTGCCTTCGCTGGGGCCCCCAAGAGGGCTCCGGCAGCGGCAGCGGGCCCCTGGGAGGCCTGTTGCCGTCGCTGGGGCCCTCCTGGAGGGCCTCTGGATGGCAGCAGGCCTCTGGCGTCAGGGGCCGGCAAAGACAGGGAGGTCTCCAGCGCTGGCGGTCCCTGCCAGCTCTTTCCCGGCCTCTGACAGGGCCTGGGGCCCCGTCAGGGGCCGGCAAGAGGAGGTGGCCTGGCCCCTGGGGGTGGAAGCTCCGCCCCAGGGTGGGAGCTCGCCCAGGGTGGATGCTCCACCCCGGACACAGCCCCTCCCTCGGGGTGGAAGCTCCACCCCCGGCTTCGGCCCCCCAGTTGTCTGAGGGACAGCAACCCGGCCCCCGGCTCAAAAAGGTTGCCTACCCCTGACCTACCACATAGGGATTGTCACTATCAGTGCAGATTTAAAAAAAGAGACTCGTTCAAGAAAAAGGGACAGGAGGAGAATTAAATAACACCTAGTGTTTGCAGGGAACTGCCTTCCAACTATCTGTCAAATATGTTCTATGCTTACTCATCCACCAAGGAGATATTGCTAGGTTGATGCAAGTGGGCTACCATAGAGAAGCAGTTAGAGGTGCCAAGAGTCCCACTGTTATCAATTTTGCCCATGCAATCCTCAACAGGATCTCAAGACCAATAACAGTAGAGCTCTGTGTTGCCTTGAAGAAGGCCCTGATTTTTTTCATTACCAACTTTTTCTGTATGCTTTTCAGTAACCCATCTCTGCAAGACAGGCTCCACACAATGCCAATTGAGAATTATTTGAAAGTTTGAGAAGCTTCTACTGGGCAATGAGGTGCACTTTCCACCCAGAAGAATCTGGTCCTAATCTATTCTTGTCTGGTCTAATCTAGCCAATGTATCTCTTACACTTCCAACCTAGGCTGGCTTTTAACATAGCATCACAGGAAATAAATATATTGATCTAAAACATTTTGCAGTGTGGCTGCAGTTGGCTTTACTATATCTGATTAACATAAGCAGGATCTGAAGTGATGAGAAATCAATGCATTTGACACCAGCATTTTCAAGTTCTCACAGACTCTACGAATGCTTAATATCCTAATAACAGTTTCGAGCGACTGAGGCTTCTGTGGGACTAACCTAGAGACTCCCAAGTTCACAGAACAAAATTAGATATAGAAAATGTCTTTAGGAAACCAAAGACATACATGTTGATGTAGAAGAAAGGAAATAAAGGTTTGAACACATTCAGAACATTAACTCATTTTTAACATGGTAAAATTGGAGTCATTACTTGAGAGCTAGTTGAAATTAAAATATTACTGATTTAGTCATCTGTTTTGGCCAGACAAAGGTCATATTGAATTATACATGCAGTTTACCTTGTGTCTACAACTACTTTAAAAGGTAGCCAGATGGAGTACTCTGGTTTAAACAGAAAGGCAGGTTACAGACCGCCTATTTGGGGTGGGCTGTACCTGCCCCTTTCCCCGATGTATCGGGGCCTCAGTGGCCAGAACGGCAGCCGCTGAGGCCCCAAGGACACCCCGCGGCAGCAGGGAGGGGGAGAAAGGGGCCGCTTGGCCCCTTTCTCCCTTGCTTCGCTGGGCGCAGCCGTCTGAAGGCTGTGCCCAGCGAAGCAAAGCGGCGCCGCAAACCAGGAAGGAGCTCCAAAACGGAGCTCCTTCCTGGTTCGCGCTAAGGGCTCCCTAGGCGCCCTGGCGCGGAGCGAGGACATCACATCCGCGTCGCCCCATATAGAGGTGGCGTGGCCATGACGTCCTCATGGTGGCGGCCGTCTGGAATGGCCGCAGTCATTTTTTACGCGCAAAGCACGTATTAGGGTTAGTGAGGTGCGGAAGCACCGCACCTCCCTAACCCTAGTACGCGCTCTGCGCATACTTTCATGGTGGTGTGTAACCCGCCAAAGTTTTTATTTTCAGTAAAATTACCTTATGTATGACTGACCTATGTGATAAAGAACTAATCAAACATCATTTGTTACATTTCAGATTATGTGATTTAGGGGTGAATTGCAAAGAAGGAAATGGGTTACTTATTAAGTAAATACCTATTTGGGGGGGGGGGGGGGTCTGGTGGTTTGACCTATATCAGACATGAAGGAGATGTAGAATCTACAAAGGGAGAACAACACACAGATAGATCTGAAGGTACCAGAAGGGCCTTTATGCCTCTACCAGTGCAAGTGTTTTATGTCCTGGTAAGAAATAAGTACTGGTGAGCAATTACTCAGCTTTTTCCTTCTGCCTATTGTAGAGTTGTTGAAAGTCAGATGAACCTGGAGGTGGGCAGGACAGCAATTTCTGGCAGAAAAGCAATATGATGTGGAATATCCCTATTAGGGCATGGAAAGATGCACTGTGTCCACCACGACCACCTACAGAGTTGAACCACGTCAACAGGACGCCAAGAAGGAATCTGAAGAGATGTCTGCAAAGGTATTCAGGCCAAGAAGGAAAAATATTCCTTCACCACTGCAAACGGCCTTAAGCTCCCAGCTTGAGAAATAACGACAAGAGCACTTCAAGTCTTCACTCTACACAAAGGCTTTAATAAATAAGTTACTTTAATAAATAAATTACTTTGCTAACCAAACAACCGTAACAACAAAACAGATAGGCAGTTACTCTAATACCAACTCACTCTCTCTCTCTGAAGGACTGACAGCATCAACATTCCATAATTCAAGTGTCAACTGTCAACTGCCACTGGAACTGTAATAGGTTCTGCTACAGTGCCACCTTGTGGTCACATACATATCCTAACAATCCCTCACCCCAGGATAATATTGTGTAGTCTCCAATGCACACAGGGTGCGTTTACACTGTAGAAATGGTGCAATTTGACACTACTTTAGATGCTGTGGCTCTGTCCTATGGAATCCCAGGATTTGTAGTTTTACAAGTTCTTTAGCCTTCTCTGCCAAAGAGTGCTGGTGCCTCACAAAACTACAAATCTTAAGATTCTGTTGGATTGAGCCATGGCAATTAAAGTAGTGTCAAACTGCATTATTTCTGCACTGTAGATGTACCCTCAGTATCAACTAGATGAGTTCATTTCTTAGTTCTGCCATTGCATACAGGAATATGTTGAGCAGGGAAGAAAAACCCTGGTCCCTTCCATAACTTTTGGACTAGGGCTCTGTAAACCTTAACTGGGCTGACCAATGTTTGGGAATTATGTGAGTTGCTGTCCAAAACATCTTAGAACACCAGACTGCAAATTGTAGTAAGGGAAGTCTATCACATGAGTTGGAAATGCCTCACAAGTCAAGCAGCATAGAGCCAAAATGTGTTTGTTGTACTAGTAGAGGCAGTGATTTAAGGGCATTCCCAACTGCTTCATTACATTTGATTTATGCTTCTCCATGTAGAATACATTGTGGACATAAAATGTGTTAGGCCTCAGTATAACAAAATGCTCCCTTCCTGGCAAGCTTGAAGAAACAGTTAAAAATGTCGGTCAGAAAAGCAATAAAACAGCAGGAAGGGGAGGAGTGTTTGTTAGGGCTGTAAAAAGTTGGTGGTATATGGGTGAAGGGCAACAGCATCACTGTTCTATGTGAATTTTGTAAAATAACCCAAGAAGGGGGCTATCCTTGGATGAAGGGTAGATTTATCATCTGCAAGATGATCACAGCAATGAGAGCCGTTGGCAGGTTAGGCTATAATTTGTCAGATTTCTGTCTGTCTGTGTGGAAGCTGGTGTCTTTGGAATCATCAGCAAAGTGCCATTTTCAGTGGGAACAGAGTTCATTGAAGTGAACTCTATCGTTCAGGAAGAAAACAGATGGAATCTGCAGAGTTATCAGTTGTAAAAGTATCAGTCTACAGGTGAAGAAGAAACCAACAGAGCAAACAAAACAAAGGAGTTTATTGCACTCATCTCAGAACGGCCCCTGAGCGTTCTTAAAGGGGCCGTTCCTGGAACGGGGGTATATCGCACAACGAGACCGCCGGTGCCACCGAGCGTTCCCCTTCCGTTCTGGGAGCCTTCCATTCTGTTCTAGAGGGGCGATTTTCGAGAACACTTGAGAAAGTGTTCCTGAAAATCAGCCCAGGAGAACGCTCCCAGAATGGAAGGGGAACGCTTGGTGGTGGTGGCGTTCTCACTGTGCGATATACAGCGTTCCCTGCCACCTCCCGTTCCAGGAACAGTCCCTTTAAGAATGCTCAGGGGCCGTTCTAAGGTAAGTGTGATAAATTTCAAAGAGCAAGCTCACAAGGGCCTCACAACAACCTATCTCTAACACTGTTGTCTTCTGGAGGTTCATAGTCACCTATTTCACATTTCTCTGCTTCCAAAATTTTGAAGTCTGTCTGGAATGAGTGTGTAGAGCATTGCAAATTAGTTTTCTGTTGCATTTTTAGCCATACTATGCTTGATATGTACATATAAAATGTCATCTGATTCAGCTGCCTTGGGTCACATTCTGCAAGAATGGTGGAATTTAAATACAGCAAACAAAGAAGTATTTTTTAAAAAAGTCATAGTAGATCAAGTTGTGAGTTACCTTGATGTACATATATTTGATTTATAGAATCATAGAGTTGGAAGAGACCACAAGGGCCATCCAGTCCAACCCCCTGCCATGCAGGAAATCTAAATCAAAGCATCCCTGACAGATGACCATCCAGCCTCTGTTTAAAAACCTCTAAGGAAGAAGAATCCACTACATTCCGAGGAAGTATGTTCCACTGTCGAACAGCCCTTACTGTCAGGAAGTTCCTCCTAACGTTGAGGTGGAATCTCTTTTCCTGTAGCTTCCATCCATTGTTCAGGGTCCTAGTCTCTGTAGCAGCAGAAAACAAGCTAGCTCCCTCCTCAATATGACATCTCTTCAAGTATTTAAACAAGGTTATCATATCACCTCCTCTCCAGGCTTAATACCCTCAGCTCTCTAAGTCGTTCCTCATAGGACATAGTTTCCAGACCCTTCACCATTTTGGTTGCCCTCCTTTGGACATGCTCCAGTTTCTCCACATCCTTTTTAAATTGTGGTGCCCAGAACTGGACACAGTATTCCAGGTGGAGCCTGACCAAAGCAGAATAGAGTGGCACTATTACTTCTCTTGATCTAGACACTATACTTCTATTGATGCAGCCTAAAATCGTATTGGCTTTGTTAGCTGCTGCATTGCACTGTTGACTCATGTTCAATTTGTGGTCTACTTGGACTCCTAGGCATGATACAGACCGCCTCTTTGGGATGTCCTGTAACCGGCCCTTTCCCCACCGGATCTGGGCCTCAGCTGCCAGAACGACAGCCTCTGAGGCCCCGATCCACCGCTTTCCAGGCCGCTTCTCCGCGGCCTGGAAATGGGTGTCCTTGGGGCTTCATGCCCCAAGGACATCCGATGGCGGCAGGGAGGAGGAGAAAGGGGCTGCTAGGCCCCTTTCTCCCTTGCGTCCCTGGCGCAGCCGTCTAAAGGCTGCACCAGCGATGCAAACCGCAGAAGGAGCTCCGTTTCGGAGCTCTTTCTCGCGCCGTGGAAAGGGCGCTCTAGGCGACCTCATGCGGCACGATGATATCACAACCGCGCAGCCTCGTTTGGAGGTGGCGCGGTGGTGACGTAGTCATGGCGGCCCCCGTGTGGAACGGGCGCCACCATTTTGTACAGACTTGATCCGTACTAGGGTTAGGGGCGTCCGGAAGGGACGCCCCTTTCTAACCCTGGTACGGACCCAGTCTATACTATTACGCCCGTGTGGAACAGGCCTTAGATTCCTTTCACATGTAGTTTCATTCAGCCAGGTGTCAACCATCCTATATCTATGCATTTCATTTTTCCACCCTAAGTGCAGTACCTTACATTTCTCTGTGCTGAAATTCATTTTGTTAGCTTTAGCCCAGTTTTCTAATCTATTCAGGTCATTCTGAAGTTTGATCCTGTCCTCAGGGGTATTAGCTACTCCTCCTAATTTGGTGTCATCTGCAAATTGGATAAGTATATCCTCAATTCTGTCATCCAAATAATTGATAAAGATGTTGAATAGCACTAGGCCCAGGACAGACCCCTGTGGGACCCCACTGGTCACTTCTCTCCAGGATGAAAAGGAGCCATTGTTGACCACTCTTTGGGTTCAGCTGGTCAACCCGTTACAAATCCATGTAACAGTTACCTTGTCTAGCCCACATTTTACAACCTTGTTTGCAAGAATGTCATGGGGAACCCTGTCAAAAGCCTTACTGAAATCAAGATATACTATATCCACAGCATTCCCTTCATCTAACAAGCTGGTAATTTTATCAATAAAGAGATTAGAATTTTTTCGCATGACATCTTTCTCTGAAACCCGTGTTGACTTTTTGTGATTATGGCATTGCTTTCTAGATGTTCACAGACTCTCTGTTTAATGATCTGTTCTAGAATCTTTCCTGGTATTGATGTCAGACTAACTGGACGATAATTGTTGGGATCCTCTTTTCCCCCCTTTTTGAAGATGGGGACAACATTTGCCCTTCTCCAGTCTGCTGGGATTTCTCCTGTTCTCAAGGAGTTCTCAAAGATTATTGCCAATGGCTCCGATATTACATTAGCCAGCTCTTTTAATACTCTTGGATGTAGTTCATCAGATCCTGGAGATTTGTATTTGTTTAGATTAACCAGATATTCCTATACTATCTCTTTACTTATTCTTTGCTGAAATTCCCCAATTCTGTCCTCTGCTCCTTTATCCTCACGTTGAGCACCCTTTGCCTTTTCTGAGAAGACTGAGACAAAGCAGGTGTTGAGTAATTCTGCCTTTGCATATTAATAAAACCATAGATCAGGATATATGTGTGTGTGTGTGTGTGCGCGTGTGCGTGTGCGTGTGCGTGTGCTTAATGCATAGGTCAAAGCAAACATAATTATGAAAGGCATTCCCTTTTATATCAAAGAAGAAATACCTTCCAAAATTGCACCTGTCACCTGATTTTTATTTTTATTTTTGGGTAAATACCTATTTTAAAATAATGAAAAAAATGTAAAGCCTGCTGCTCAGTAATGGAGGGGGGACCTTTATATCATTAATCAGATCCATTAATTAGATGACTGTAACTCATTCATTAATGCAGTGTTATAGATCTAGTTGAAAAGGTGCTTCTTTTTCTTTTTGGCTTTGGTTTTATGAAACATCAGCTGTTAAAATGCATTTCTGTTGGATGACTTGGTTTCAGGCCTTACTGGAATAAGTCTATAAGTGTGCTGCAGGTTTCTCCAATCCCGGCTCAGTTAAAAGCTAGCTCACTAACTCACATTTGTGATGTGGGCAAACTCAGCTGTATGCCTGGAGCCTTCGATCCTTCTGATTCAAAACTGTGTGAAAAGATCATGACATCTGAAGTATTACATGAGCATAACTTGGTGCACATATGTCTTATGTCACATAAAATGTACTAGTGTGTGTATACTGGGGATGCTGGAGGGTTTTGTTTGGTCAAGACTTTTTGAGGGGAAGATTTGCACTTGGGGGATTAATATGTAGATTGGGTTGTAGTTATCTAGGGCTTTTTCAGTCCTCAGAGACTTTTGCAATACAGGTAGGCTAAAATAAACAAAAATAAACCCCACTATATAACGTGTATTTTAATATACAAAATGTAAAAAATGTTAAAATAATTGTAATGATTGTGCAGTTTTAAAATGAGTCTCAGATTGATGTACAAAGGTATGGTGTGAGAGCTGGAATGAACATGTGTGAAACTGACATAAACTGGAAAGAGACACATTTGCCCATCCTAGATTGATAGCCTTCAGGGTTGAAGGGCGGAGTATAAATACCATAAAAATAAATAAATAAATAAATAAATAATAGATTGTGAACTTCAATTTAATATGCAATTTTAAACAGTATATATTGTGAGCTGGCACTTAGGCATCTAAATGTTAACTGGTGAAGTCTCATTGCATCAGACTTGTGGTTAAAATGAACCATTCTCCTTCAGAAACTTTTCTCTTACTTTGGAGTTCCTGTGCTCACTTTCAGGGTTGTCCAGATCTTGATATGACAAAATGAAAAAGCTAAAAGGTAAAAGCTAAGGGGATTTCCTCCCATATCTCATTTCCACAGACATTAGTTGGCTTTTTTCATCTGATCTTGCTAGTGCAAATCCTTTCAAGTTTCCTTTTAGATTCTGTAGAAGTGAAATGAGAAGAGTCCAGCACTGAGAAGATATAAGAAGGGTTGGAATTACCCCATGATTTGGTCTTTTGCTTTGCAGCCTTTTGACAAGTCCCTTCTGAAGGGACTATGGAATTATTTGGCCCCATACAGACAGGCCAAAATAAAGCTGCTTCAGGTATGTTGTTTAAATGATGCTTGCGTACTAAGAGTCTGGAAGCCACACCAAAGCCACGACCCAATCCTAAGGACTGGAGTGCAGCTTTGGCGCAACTTCCAGACTCTTAGTACGTATGCATCATTTAAACAGCGTACCCCCAAAGTGACTCGAAGCAGCCTGTCTGTATGGGGCCATTTGCCATGTTTCTCCATCCATGTGAGCCACATCAATTTAAACCTCTGCCCCTTTTTTCCCTACTCTATTGCTCTTGTATTCTAGGCTATGATGTTCTAGTACTTTCTATACAGATAGCATTAGATTCAGCAATGCAGTAGCAGCAAGGATCTAACACCACTTCGATTTCTATTGAGGAAGAATACCTTGGTCAAGTTACATTCTCTCAGCCTCAGAGGAAGGCAAAAACATACCTCCTCTGAACACATCTTACCAAGAAAACCCTGTGATAGGGTCACTTTAGGGTTGCCGTAAATTGGAAATGACTTGAAGGCACAAAACAACAAAGTCTCCTTAATGATGCATATGTAAACAGTAAGTTCTATTTAACAAGAATCAAATTCCTAATATGCTTCAGCTCCTATGCTGCTCATACTGAGCTCTAGGTCACCTGTCATGTAGTACCACTTTATTTCCTTCATGTGAAAATGTTGACCTAATTTGTTTTGTTTTCAGGTTCACATATACCTGCAATTAAATGGAAAAGTAAATCTGAAGAAGGTGTTCAGGTTGCCAAGATGATGAAAGCTCATAGCATAATTATTTTATGGTTTTGAAATATTATTTTTCCTTGTTCATGCTCTTTTCAGTATTGACAGTGTGCACCAGTTTATATAATTTCAGTCTATTGTAATTTATGGTTATGTGATAAAATTATTTTACTGGAATTCTACTTATCATATGAAATTGCAGTAACTAATGACATTTGGGTGTTGGAGGAAGACACAATCCTATAGTGCAGTAATATCTATTCCCCTTTTTTCTTGTCTCCTTTTCTGACATCCTTCCTTGGGGTAAACCTGCTTCACTTGATAGTGAATATTTTATGCAGCGCTGAGCATTTGCCAAACTCTAGTGTCCTAGTTTTGCTACCTCCAGCCCCAAAGCAGTGTTTTACATTCTGATGTGGTTGGGTGCGGAAAGGGACATGGAGGAAGAGGTGTTAGTTTGGGAAACAGGAAAAAGCACCCTTGCTTACTATAAAAATAGAGGATTCTATCACCTCCCAGAATCTTACTTGGTAGAAAGATGATACCATGCTGAGAATGAAGGTCATTAAATTATTGTTATATTGTTGTTATGTGTCTTCAAATTATTGTTATATTGTCGTTATGTGTCTTCAAGTTAGTTCTGACTTCTAGTAACCCTATTCTAGGGTTTTCTTGGCAAAAATTATTCAGAGGAGGTTGGCCTTCTTCTGAGATAGAGAGAGTCTGACTTGCCCATGGGTTTCCATGACTGAGTGGGGATTCAAACCTTGGTGTCTCAGAGTTCTAGTTCAACATTCAGACCACTAGACCACACTGACTCTCATTGGGCCAGCTTACACATTTTAAAAAGAAAATCAATCTAGTATTAGTCTTCTGAAAACGGTTTCCCTCTCCTTGTAGGATAGGATAAAGAAGAAAACAAGAGTAAGATCTAACTCCAAATGTAACAACCAACAAGCAAAAATGTCCAGAAAGCAATAGAATAAAAATAACCCTACAGTCAAGCAAAGAGTAAAAATTAGCGAAAGTGACATGCAACTATTTCAGCAGTCTTAAACAGCTTGGCTTGAATTACTTCAGATACAGATGTTTTGTACAAGCCAAAGATGTTTCAGTATACACTGTCTTCATCAGTGTTAAATGTGAACAGCCAAAGCAGTGGCATAAGTTTCTGTACACACACATTTGCTGTTTTCCTCTTTAAAAGATTTCCCTTGTAAATAGAGTTTCTTCAGATCTGTAGTTTGACCTTTTGTTCCTGATGGGAGAGAGACCTGCCATGTAAAACGCGTTTTTACTCTGTCACCTATGAAGGAGTTGTTTTTTTTATATTAATATTGACTTGCAAAAGACAACTGTATCTTCTGAAATGTCAGAAAAACCTTAAGAAATGTTTGTATTTTTTGTGCTAATTTTCATCATTCTTAAAGATGGCACAAGGCACCTATCTGTCTTCTCAGTTTTTTATTTTTATTGATGAGCAAATATGATTTTATACTATATTGTACTACATGGTTATTTTCCTGTCTTTCTCTATTTTGTTGAAAGGACCAAGAAGTCAGTGGTTTAATCCCTGCAAAACACACAGTTGTTGATTATTTGTTTTCTTTTCCTGAAAGGAAACATTGAACAAGTATTTGAAATACATGTCTGGAAATGCCATTTTACAAGGGGCTAGTATAGGAATTTTGGCTTCTTGGCTCATTATAACAATTTGAAACTCCTGTGCTGCCTTAAGTAATGCATGCAGACTATCTTGATTTTGAACTAGGAGAATATGTATTGTAAATGTGACTGGCACTGTAATTTTGAATGCTTACATCTATATCTTGTTAAACATAGAGGTTACAAGCATATTGCTGTACTGCACAGTCTTTGTGCCACATTGCATCAAGAATGGCCCCAATTTTGTTCTCTCCATAATATTGGCTAGGTTGTCTTTAAGATGACATACAGATAGGTCAACCCCATTTCATCTACATTCCCTGTTTGTACATCACTGCATGATAGAACAGCTTAATGCAAGCTTGTGATCTTGGAATGAGTAAGAAAAGGGCCCAGGCCTACCATTAGGCAGTCTGAGGCAACTGTCTTTGGTAGAAGATTTAGAGGTGCTCTAGAGCGTTGACAGTTGCATTAATGTTATACAGTGCTACCTCGGGTTACGAAATTAATTCGTTCCGCCGCTCCGTTCGTAACCCGAGTAATTTCGCAACCCGAAAAGGCTTTCCGTTAGCGCTGGAAAGCCGCTAGCCGCGCTTTGCGTTTGAATTTCGCGCCGAAATAAATTTCGTAACCCGAAAAAAAAATCGTATCCCGGAACAGTTTTTTCCAATCTAACTTTTTCGTATCCCGGAAATTTCGTAACGCGATCAATTCGTATCCCGGGGTACCACTGTATATTTACCATCAGAGAGGAGTTACCATTTATTTTATAATATAAAGGCATGATTTATCATTCAGTCAGGCAATGTTATCTTCAGAATAACTTAATCAATCTCTCTCTCATTGGCTATTTCCTATCCTGATCACTTTGGCTTCTGCCATACTGCAGAATTAATGCAGTTTGATACCACTTTTAATTGTCATAGCTCCATGCTATATAATCCTGAGGTTTGTAGTTTGTTGTGGCATCAGAACTCTCTGACAATCAAGGCTAAATGATCTCACATAACTAGCATTGGACCATGGCACTTAAAGTGGTGTCAAACTGCATTAGTTCTGTAGTGTAGATGCAGCCTTTGATGGCTTATATGCAATGTGTGTCAGGTTTTAAAATAAGGCAAACAGCCTGCTTTTAACATGATTCTTGAGTTCTTTGTTTGTCTGTCTCTCTCTCTCTCTCTCTCTCTCTCTTTTTCTGTCTCTTTCTTAATGTGAAGGGGCTGTGTACATTCTTTGTCTACTGGTTTTAGGGCCAAAATTATGGACTTTGATATGACCCATGGACAAGTCAAGGGTAAAACCTAGGGACATGTAACAAAAGATCTAAAGGATGAAGCGAAGAAAAACAATACCAAGGAACCTACAAAATTCAAGCAGGCTTAATTATCTGTGCTCACACTAAAGGCTGGATGGATGAGAGAATTGAAGGGGGTCAGTGCTTCCAGGATAGATTACACTCTTGCCTTTCACCAGGGAATGGTGTGTGTGTGTGTGTGTGTGTGTGTGTGTGTGTGTGTGTGTGTAGTACAGTATTTGCATTGACCTGGGGATAAGTCAACTCAGGTTTTTGTTGTCAATTATTTGACTAAAATTTCTAGACTTACACATGAATATATAGAGCAGTCTTTCCTCCTTTTGTTTGTTAGCTCAGGATGGAAAAGGTGTTCTGTGCATTGAGAGAGCATCCTGGCAGACCATTTGCCCATGTCACAGGATTTTTTCACAAAACAGAGAGATTTCTCCCCTTCTGGCTATGTTGCTCACCATGAGAATTGGGGAGCGGGTATTTTTAATTGACACAGGTGCCAACATGTAATCAAAATGAATAAATAATAGTGTTTACCTGGTATTCTATACTGCATAGGGATTTCCATTACCAGCAAATGTTGAGTAAGCATATGGTAAATTGGCCATAACTCCTAGTTTGGTGTGGCTGCCAGGTTATTTTAGCTAATCTCATTGTATCACACTTTTTATAGTGTGTTTGTTCAGGTCAAATGAAATGTATAATTTCATTTCTGCATTTGACTGAGAGCTGACCTTTGCCAAGGACTCTCTGTTCCCTGTCTACACTCACAGTTACCAATTTAAGTCTATTCTTACACCACTGTCTACCATTTCCCAATTTCCACTTAATAGCCCAAGCCCTGTATTTTATGTTGGCTGGTTTTCCCCCTTTTGTGACTCTTATTTTCTTATAAATATAATTATTGATGGCTTTTTGTCCTCTGATTTATCCACCACAGTTACTCCTATTTAACTTTCTTTGTCATTGCCATCATCAGAGAAAGATGGAGTATAAATTCAATAAATAAATAAAATTGCCGCCACCACTGTACTTTCTTTAATATCAGAGGGGTGTGGCTAAACCAGCAGTGGGTAAAGTGCAGCCTGCAGGCCAAAGTGTGGCCTTTGAAGGCTACAGAAGTCCACAGATCATTCCCAATTTTAAAAAATTCACTGATTTTGAGGCATTCCCCCTCCCCAAAGTGGCAACATTGGCTTAAAAGAGGGGGGGGGGGTTTGCAGGGGGAAGATAGTCTAAACAAGGGGTAGATCAATTGCAGTGGCCCTGCATGTGATTTCCAACCCCTTTCTTCTCTTTCATCTGGTTGATTATGATTTTGATGGTGACACTGATCCATTTATTTATATCCCACATTCTCCCCTCATGTTCAAAGAGTTGTCACCAGTGGCTGTGCTTCAGATTGGAATATCTCAAGTGGAGTGTCGCATGATTCTGTTCTGAGGCTGACACGCTTCAGTAATTTTATCATTGATTTTAGATGATGGAATGGAAGGAATCCTTATCAAATTTGTTAATGATACAAAACTGGGTGGGGTAGTTAACACATTGGAAGATAGGAACAGAATTCAGAAGGCCCTTGATAAAATAGAAAAATGGGCTGAAATTAATAAAATGAAATTCAGAAAAATGCAAAATTCTACAGGCTACAAAAAACCATATGTACAGGAGCACTGGTGGAGCACTGTTTAAATGCTTGTACTGCAGCCACTCACTCACAAACCACAAGGTTGTGAGTTCAATACCAGCCAGAGGCTCAGGATCAACTCAGTCTAGCATCCTTCCAAGGTTGCTAAAATGAGTATCCAGCTTGTTGGGGGCAATTAGCTTACACATTGTAAACTGCTTAGGGAGTGCTTAAGTGCACTGATAAGTAGTATAGAAATGTACTTGCTAATGCTAATGGTAGTTTGGATGTGGGCTACTTGGTCCAACAGTGCTACATACAAAAATGACTTTTTGTAGAAAAGTCAGCATTATCATTTATTATATGAGCCAGCAGTGTGATGCTGCTCCAAAGACAGCAAGTGCAATCTTAGCCTGCGTTAATGGAAGCATAGTTTCCAAGTCAAGTGTCTAATGAACTCACTGCTGTTTCAGCGCCAACTTTCAGTGCAATCTGAGGACGATGCACTCAGATACAGCTGAATGGTAGCATAGCAGAGTATGGAAGCAAAAAGTTCCAGATATAGGTATTTGCAATACACTGACCACTTTCCACACTGAAAAAATAACTCACAGACACTGTTGATTTCATCCAAGTCCTTGGAGGTTCTTTATCTTGAATTGCAATGTGTACAAAAATTTATGAACTCCTCGCCAACTCCCATCAAATTCTCCATCTGTAGTACATCAAGTTATAGCTTCTGTTCAGTCCAAATCATAAGCCATCCAACCCACTCTAGCCACACAAATACAACCAGACCAACCCACACCACACCAATCCACCACATGTGACCTGTCACCTGGCCCACTTATATACAGTATTGGTTATGAGTCATCACCTGATGCCACATACCATGGCAACCTCTGCAGAGTTTGCATCATGCCGTGTGCTCTGACTCAGCATTCTATGGCAGTCCCACAGGCTATGAAACCACCTCTCAATCAAAATATTTTCACAATTATTTAAAGGAATATTTTTCTAACAGTAATAGTCCCTCTGTGTTCTGCTATGGTCAGTGGTCAGGCCTCATCTGGAGTACTCTGTTCACTTCTGGGTGCCTCATTTTAAGAAGGATATAGGCAAGTTGGAGTGAGTTCAGGGACGAGCAATGAGGATGATGAGAAGTATAGAAAAGTAAACATTTGAGGAGAAGTTTAAGGATCTGGGTATGTTCAGCTTGTTGAAGAGAAGACCCCCCCTCCCCATGAGGAATGACATGGTCACTCTCTTTAAATACCTGGGCTGCCATAAAGAGGAGTGGGCAGGCTTGTTCTCTGCTTCCTTGAATGGTAGAACTTGATCAGATTAGATTTCAACTGAACATTAGAAGGAACTTCTTGACAGTGAGAGAGGTTTGGCAATTGAGCTACTTGCCTAGAGAAGTGGTGGAGTCGTCTTCTCTAGATGTCTTCAAAAAGAGTCTGTACAGCTACCTTTTTGGCTAAGATTAAGTGAAGTCTGCAAAATGTCACATTATGAAGCTTAAGGGCTCAGTTCTGAGAACATATACTCCCTTTGTTTGTAGAACAGAATATTACAGTAACTGCAAAACAACAGCAGAAAGAGTGAAGCTGTGGCCCATAGTTATTTTGAATGATGAGCATAGCTCTAGACAGCTGATTCCCAATGCAGGTGGAAAAATGAAAAATTTTGGTGGAGGGGAGGGTGAGGGAAAAGGGAGCAGCGGAGGGGGGGGGCTTCAGTCAAAGTATTGGTAAGCAAGAAAGACATGGAAAACTCATAACCTTTAGGACCACCATGGGGGAAAAGGTTGCATAAAACTTCTCTCTATAGGGTTCCTTAAAACCACTATGTGGCCTTCATGTGGTGATGTCTCCTGCTGTTTGTCTGCCTTGAAAACTCACTCCCATGGCAGCATTTTGGAACAGGCTGGCTGACTGGAGGGAGGAACTAGAGCACATGGTGGCTGAGGAGAAGCAGCAGCAAAAACGAGTTTTTACTTTTGGGACCCTGCTTAAGCTTTGTTAGCTTTGCTAGGACATGCTTGGCAGGTTGGAGCTGCACTGCTGCTCCTGCTTTCTTTCTTTGGACAGGCTGAGAAAAGGGGTAGCAGAAGAAGCAATGTTTGTTTGTGGGGGGACAACTAGAAGCTGTGTGGAGAAGGCACATCAGTGGGGAAGGAAAGGGTGACGCATCCAGAATCAGTTCTTCAAAAGAGTCCTTCACCTCTCTCACCTTTCTCAGATTGAAAGTCTTTCCTTGCTGAGGAGAAAAGTGGGAAGCTGGTTGGGCTCCTCTGCTCTGGCGAAGAAGGAAAAGCTTCTCCCTTTACACCTTGGAAGCAACAACCAAGCATCTGATCAAGCTGCAGCTGAGAAGTCCCTTTGCCAGAAGGCCAGCATGGGGAAGAGGCTTCTCAGTCGCTACTCAGCCAGCTGCTCAATTGCTGTTCCCTGGGTGATTGAGTGCAAAGGGATCAGTGACTAAGCAGCCAGTTGAACAGTGATGGATAAGCCCCTTGCCTGTGCTAGCCTTTTCCAGAAGGCCAGCATGGGTGAGAAGCTTCTTGGTCATTACTCTGCCAGCTGCTCAGTTTTTGCTCCCAGGGTTACTGGGTGCAAAGGGAGCAGCAACTGAGCAGCTGGTCAAGCAGTGACCAAGAAATCTCTCAACCACACTGGCACCTGCTGCAAGGCTAGCATGGGTGAGTGGCTTCTTGATCGCTGCTCCCTGGGTAATTGGATGTAATGGTTGTTTTGAATTTGCAGCAGAACAGTAGACTTAATATTTTGAACTGTGCAGGGGGCTCTAGGGGTGTCACCAAAGAGAAAAGAGGTCAGAAGCTTGAAAAAGTTTGGGGACCACTGTTCTAGACCCTCTGTAGCATTTAGATAACTGCTGTCCTTTTGGGTAGAACTGCAGTGTGGCCTGCTCTGAGTAGCAGTCATACACAGTGACATACTTGTATCCATAGACTGCAGCTTTTTTCATCTTTCAGTGCTAATTTTGACATAAGCACAAGACTAAATTGGTTGTACAAAAGCCAGGAATATTGGCAATAATGGTTTTGGCAAATAATGTCAAGTGTGTGGGAAACACCTATAAATTACTGTCGCAGTGATAGAAAGGCAACGATTATAGTTCTGCAGGAAATGCTCCACCTCCAAAATGTTACAAAACATCAGTTCAGTGGAGGACACTGTGGCACTTAAGGAAACTGCAGCAGAAGCCAAGAAACTCATGCCATACCCTTCTCAAGGTGCTCCCAGTTCTCAGATTTAAAAAGAGTGTCAAGAAAAAGAAAGCCAGCACAATTCAGAACAGTTTATGAATCAGTAAAATAACTTATACCAGTTAGAACAAAACTGTGCTTTCTTCCTTTTTCAGCTGATAATGCAATTCTGTGCAAACCACACAACTCAATGGGATTTTAGCAGTCAAGCTATGAGCCACATTTTTACCAGCTTTGGATCTAATCAGATGGGCCCAATTCAGTTTTGTAGTAAAACAACATGGTCTCAAGTACTTCAGATTGATCAAGAGGTCCACAAGTTTAAAATAAGCCCAAAAACTCAGTCTCCATCATGACTGTATATGGAAAGCACTATGACTTTATTCATTGAGAGCTCTATCATGCAGTCCTTATTGGGAGGGACCATGTAAAATTATTGAAATTATGTAGGCAGTTATCTCTTCCAGGATCTCTTCATTTGATTTCTAGATTCAGCACTGTTAGTAGCAGATCATGATAGACTTGTGGTGAGACTTGGGCAGCTGCTGGTTTGTTCTCTCTAGTTCTTTCTCTTTTAAAGTTTTTGTTTGTTTGTTTGTTTTTTGTTTGTTTGTTTTTTGTCTTACTGACTAATCTGGAAGGGGAAAATGTGGGTCTGAGGTCCCATTAGCATCCCAGTGTTGTTTTACAGTTCTTGACTTATAGTGAGTCATGCCTTCTCATGATATGACCAAAGTATGACAGCCTCAATTTAGTCATTTTGGCTTCTAGGGAGAGTTCAGACTTGATTTGCTCTAGGACCCATTGATTTGTGCTTTTGGTGATCCACGGTATCTGTTTGAACTCTTCCCCTACACCACATTTCAGATGAGTTGATTTTCTTCTTAGCAACTTTCCTCATTGTCCAGCTTTCATATCCATACATAGTAAAATCATTATAACCTCTCCCTAAAGTAAGTTGCCATTTCATTTTCATTATTATATTTTAAATTAGTTAAACTTTAGCTGATAGGAGCTCTAGAGCTACCATACCAGGACAAAAGCCACAGGAATTGCTAAGATGAAACATTCAATAACAATTGTTTTAGTTTTTAGAAAACAGCAAAACTTTACAGAAAGTCCTGGAGTTACTTAATCTCCTCTTTATGGCCTATTGTGACTTACATTTTTAAATGTGAATATGTGGAAAAAATATAAACAAAAAGGGCAAAATTGAGTTTTCCAGATAAAGTTGTTGGACAGTACTGTAGAGGAGAACTAACAATCTGGATTCCCAAACCTCAGTTCAGATTTGTGGTCCAGATCAATGGATTGGGTTTGGATCCACCCAGACCAAACTGAGTTTAGATCCGAATTGCTGGACTGGCTTCCAGACTGAATTGAGATGCTGTGTATAGCCCTCAGTTTTAGCCTAAAGCTTTTTATCTCTGGAAAGGTTGTCTATCAAAACTGTTTGTCAAAACTAAAACTTTGATATTGTTCTTCATTCAACTTAATTTTGTACTGGAAAACAAATGTTATATTTATTTTACATTTATTTCTTCTATTTGGACAGCAGTTTTAATATATTTCATAGAATCATAGAATCCTAGATTTGGAAGAGCTCACAAGGGCCATCCATTCTAACCCCATGCCATGCAGGAACACACAAAGCACTCCTGACAGATGGCCATCATATTTGCATCATATTTGCATTAATTTTGTAAATGATAATACAAGCAGCACTTAGAATCCAATTAATAGAGTAACAAGTTAATGCTGACTTAATACAGTAGTATTTGTACAGGTGTGTTTTCTTTTAATTGAAAGTTGTAATTACTGATTTTGTCCAGATACCTCTAGAAGTTCAAACATCTTTTTAGAGAGATGCATTTTAAATCTTCTCTCTGTTTTCACATTTGATTTATTTAGGGTTGATACCTTGCAAGGGCCTAAATATCCTAAAGGGACCAGATCACATCTGATCTTGGAAACTAAGCAGGTTAGAACTTGGATGGTAGAATGCCAATGAATACCAGGTGCTGCAGGGTATATTTCAGAGGAAGGAACTAGCAAAACCACATCTGAGTCCTTGTTGCCTTAAGAAAATCCTATGAAATTTGTGGGGTCGCCATGGTTTCTGTGTACCAAGAATTGCTCAGAAACTTCAGTTGATCCAAAGGGCTGGAGCCAGATTTCTGAGTCTGGCTACAGACAGCATACAATTCCCTTGTTGGAACACCTGCACTGGCTGCTGGTCCATTTTTGGGCACAAGTCAAAATTCTGGTGATGGCCTATAAAGTCCTATATAGCTCAGGTCCAGGCTATTTGAAGGTCCATTCTCTGTTTATGAGCCCATTAGAGCTTTAAGATCATCTGGAGGAGCCCTTCTCTTTTTCCCCACCATCTTTTCAGGCTCATTTGGTGGGAACAAGAGAGAGGGCCTTCTCAGTAGCTGCTCCCAGTCTTTAGAACTCCCTTCTTCCCTGCTCTCCCCCCATTGGCAAATGAAAACATTCTCATGCTACCAGGCTTTTGGAAACAGCTTTTAATTATGTGCTGTGCTGTTTCATGTCTTATGATCTGTATAATATTTTAATGACTTTTAATTATTTTTGTATTTGATGTTTTAAAATGATAAACTGTTGAGTTGCTTTTTAGATAAGTTTATATTTATACTTTTATCAAAATTTTTATAGTTTTTAATCTTTATTGTTTTAGATATGTTGTTAACCACCTTGAGTCCCATTGTTGGGAGGTAGGTGAGATGATGATGATGATAGTTCAACAGATGTCTTGAAGGCACAAACACACACACACAACTTGCAAAGTTTAGCATGTTTCCATGAATTTGGAAAGCATTTGGGTTCAAGGAAGAAGCTCTAACTTGTCAACTCTTTCAGGACCATTTTGTTTAAAAACAAACAAAAAATTCATTACACTAGTACTAAAGCATGGAAGGCATCCTTGTTGGTTCCTGAGATCTTGGAGGGTCCTTTGGGCTGCTTGGACTTTCCATAGAACCCATGGACTATCAAAATTTGCCCCACCAAATGGGTGAAAAAATAGAATTCCTACACTTTTGATTTTGGGGAAAAAATATTAAGTTCCCCTGTAACATATTTAAAAGTTTGATTGCTGTCCTTGGAGGCTTACAGAAGCAATTTACTTTCCAAATTTGCCAGAAGAAAAGGTCGTCTGAGGGAGCTTGAGAGGATAATGGGGCTCAAAAGCAGATGGGGGGGCTGCATGCTCCCCTAGTAACACATTTTGTCCACTTAAAGAGTTCATGATGCAAGAAATAATATATTACAAGAACAATGTTGAAATAGATACAGGGAGAAGCCAACTATAAACCAGTAGATATTTGTGTATTTCCATGCTCATCTTTCATATAATATAGTAAGCACCCTAAGATTTGATATCTAATGTATTGTACTGGCCAAAAGCCAGAGAGTTGCTTTAGATGTTCATAAGAACTTGTGTGATTCCACTGCTATTATTTTGTTTCTCATGCCTTATTGTAAACTACTTACCATTCAAGAACACATTTCAAAATCCTGCTGGGACTGTGAAACTAATCATGTCTGCAGATTCTGCATTGTGGGACCATATAAAAAGAGTGAACAATTTCTAACTAAATGTGCATATCTCCTGTAGTTGTTAGGTTTATATGATTTTCCAGTGTGGTCCTTTGATAAACAGATTCTTAGCTTCAAACTACAGTTTTAGGTTAGTTCTGTTTTTAAAACATAACCTATGTCATTCAAAAGGATGTGACTACTGGCCCACATTTTCCATCCAAATATTGCCTTCCTAGTTTATTGTGATCCTTTCCCTTTTCAATGGCATAGGGTACTACAGACAGTACATCACTAACAAATAAAATACAAATTGATTTCTGAAGGCCCTTGTCCATTTTAGTTTCCTGGAGCACCAAGTTTCCTATGAGTAAAAAATCACTTTCCCATTTTTACTGTTGCTTTTATGTTACTGTCTTAAGATGTTTGTCAATAGATATGCCTCAGTATAATTTGAGAATAGTTAGATGCATGTCTCTTTCAGTGCTGAGGCATATAGAAGTTTCCAAATTGTTTCTTAGCCTCTGTCCCCACAGCTCCCTTAAAGACCAGGTTAATCAAAAGGTAAATTGGGTTATGGCTCACTAAACTTGTGTTTAGTTTTAGTTTCATTAACTTAGAAGGTGGCAGCTTGGCAGACAATATGAACTTAAAGATCTAAATTTTGTTTCAACACCAAATTCCATATTTTTCCCCAAACAATTCCATTTTTGAATGCTTTGAGTTGGACTTAACAGACCATTTCAAAAATCCTTTTGGAAATCAAGCTTTCTAATGGATAGTGTTCACACACAAAGGTGATGAAAGCAAAATAGAAAACACTGGGCTAGTATGCCTGTTCCCTCATATCACATAGTTTTTTATGTGAGATACATGTGTAATTCAGAGGCTAAATACCATAAAGGTACCAGATCCTGTCTGATCTTGGAAGATAAGCAGGATTAACCCTGGTTAGTAATTAGATGAAAATCAGGTCCTGTAGGCTATATATTTCAGAAGAAGGAACTGGCAAAACCATCTCTGAGTATCCCTTGCCTTTGCAAATCCATGGGGTCACCATAAGTTGACAGGCAACTTGAAGGCATATATAAAACTGCTGTTAAAAAAAGCCCTCCCTCGACCTCCTGATGCATAATAATTATCGGCCAGTATCGCTATTGCCATTTTTGGGGAAGGTGATCGAGAAGGCGGTTGCAATCCAGCTTCAATCGATCTTGGATGAAACGGATTATCTAGACCCATTTCAAACCGGCTTCCGGGCGGGTTACGGGGTTGAGACGGCCATGGTCACCTTGATCGATGATCTCCGTCTGGGCATCGACAGGGGAAGCGTGTCCCTGTTGGTGCTCTTGGACATCTCAGCGGCTTTCAATACCATAGACCATGGTATCCTTCTGGAGTGCCTGGCAGAGGTGGGAATCGGGGGCACTGCGCCAGTGGTTCCGGTCCTACCTCTCCGGGGGCTCCAGATGGTGCAGCTGGGCATGTGCTCTGATAAGAGGGCCCTCACAACTGGGGTCCCTCAAGGAGTCATTCTGTCTCCCCTGCTTTTTAACATTTACTGAAACCGCTGGGAGAGATCATCCGGAGACATGGGGGCGGGGTTATCAGTACGCTGATGACACCCAAATAGTTTTTCTCATGTCTCCGACTGATGCAGTGACCGAGGATGGCATCTCTCCTCTCGTGGCCTGTCTGGAGTCGGTAATGGGCTGGATGAGGGAAAAACCGACTCAGTCTGAACAGAGAAAACGGAGGTACTTGTGATAGGTTCCCCTGGTCCGGGAATGACGGTGGTTCCACCTGTCCTGAACGGGATCACGCTTCCTGTGAAGGACTCCGTGCGCAGTCTGGGGGTGTTCCTTGATTGTCGCTTCACCTTACATCTCAGGTGGACGCGACGGTCAGGAGCACCTGTTATCAGCTCCGGCTTATTCGCCAGCTGCGCCCATCCCTGGCCCAGAGAGACCTTGAAACGGTGGTACACGCTCTGGTAACCTCTCGATTGGATTTCTGCAATGCGCTCTACATGGGGCAACCCTTGTACCACACCCGGAAGCTACAGATGGTACAGAATATGGCAGCCAGACTGGTCACTGGCACTTCCAGGGCCAGTCATATTACACCTATACTTAAAGATCTGCATTGGCTGCCCATTCGCTTCGGCACAATACAAGGTTGTGTGATAACCTATAAAGCCCTACATGCTTGGGCCCAGGATACCTGGAGGACCGCCTCTCTCCATCATTCCGCCCTGCACCCTCAGAACATCTGGGAAGCAACTATTGGGGTTCCAGGGGCTAGTCAGCCTCCACAACAAGGAGGTCATATCCATCGTCGCCCCGGCCCTCTGGAATACGCTGCCCATAGAGCTCCGCTCGGCCACCTCCTGGCCAGTTTAGGAGGGAGTTAAAACCTTCCTATTCCGGTTAGCCTTCCCTGAATCAAGTTCCAGCTAGTCTTCCCCCCTTCAACAGCAATGGCAGCTGGCTAATGGGGGGTTTAGTATTGATTTAATAGGGTTGAGTAGTGTATTGTATTTTAATGTGTGTTATGTTATACTGTTTGTGTTGTTAATATGTTTCTTCACCGCCCTGATCGATGGAAGGGCGGTATACAAATAAAATTTTTATTTATTTATTTATTATTTATAAAAACACATGTGTAAATACCTTCATAAGAAACCTCTGTTTGCCCAAAATGCCTTCTGTGAAAGAGGCCCCAGCACTCAGTCCACCTAATCGCACAAGTGTGACATCTGAGACTTCACTGGCTTTCCTTGCTTTGTTTCAAAGTGCAGCAAACCAAAGCAGCATTGAACTTTTCAGGAACCTGGACAGTGTTAAACAGGAGCTATAATCAGTCCTCTAGAAATTTGAGCTGTTCTTGCAGCAGGGAACTTTAAGAGACTAAAAATGTAAGTATGCTGGTTCCTTGGAAGCTACTGGTTTCTAGTTGCAGCTTTCCAAGTGCTTTTGTGCTTCTTTACATAGTTGCAAACTCCTTTATAACTTAGGAGTCTGGTCATACTTGAAGGGCCTGGAAGAAAGAAAATTATTTGTGGCCATGTTGTCTAATGATCCATGGGTTCAGAATCCCTCTCAGAGTGTTGCAGTTTAGGAGCACTGCATTTGGGACTGAGGGGACAACAATGGCAAATGTAGTTTTCAGCTCTTTCAGTAACAGATAGTTCATCTATGTTCCCTGTTTTACTTCAGGGTTCCAGATGCCTGGAATGCTGCCATCTGGAAATCCCCTTAATCTGCACTTTTGTTTTGTTTTGTGCCCAAATGCAGCTCGTTGTCAAAACATTATCTTCTTATGCAAACCATACCCTATAGTCCATGCAGAATGAACTGCTATGCAACTTATGCACTCTGATAATAGTTGAAAAACTACATCTCACTGGAGCACTATTGCTAACTGGAGCCATCTTATCACAGTCTCATAATAGTGAGGGTTCTTCTTGAGCAGATCTCGTGGAATCATAAAGAGTAAAGACATTTCTTCCCCTCCTAAAAACTCATTACTAATTATATTTCTACTAAACCTATAGAGACCATCTTGGATATTTGTCTCTAATGTGCCCCATAGGAGTTCCATGCTATGGAGAAGGGTGTGCTTGTGGTCTCTTTCTCAAACTCAGTATATGTATATCTGTGTTTAATGTTAGAATGTTTGGTTCAGTAGTAATTTCATGATATTCTTCTCATTATTTTTTAATGCTTGGAGATAAACATGTTCCTTTTTTGTGGCAAGTTTACAGGTGTATGGTTGAAAATGAATGTGTCTTGGGAGGAACAAAGATCACAAGTCACTGTGGTTTTCTGACATAACCTATGAGGCCCAGAACTGTAAAATTGGTTGAAAGGCTTTAGCTATATTACACCAACTATCACAGCCCTAGCAGAGATCTTATGCTTAAACTTTTGTTCTCAGCCAATCTGCATGAAATGGGGCTTTAAAAAATATGTTCCTTTGTTAGGGGCTAACCTGGTGTACTGGCTAGTAGATACAGAAGCATGTTGTGAAGGACTGGATAGGGTCCTTTCGATACCTAAATCATATAATACTTTATTTACATCTCTACTGTAGAAATCTTAAGTGTCTATGGGTTGGTCTTGACTCATGGCGACGCTGTGAATGAGACACCTCCAAGCTTCCCTATCCTTAACTGTTCTGCTCAACTCCCTCAGGATAATTTCTATGACTTCCTTGATTGAGCCTATCCATCTGGTATATGATATTCCCCTCTTTCTGCTGCCCTCCATCTTTCCTAGCATTATTGCCTTTCTAGTCAATTGTCTCTTCTCATGATGGGATGGAAGTATGACAGTCTCAATTTAGCCATTTGGTTTCCGGGGAGAGTTCAGGTTTGATCTATTCTAGGACCCATTTGTTTCTCTTTTTGACCACCCACCATATCCTTAGCACTCTTCTCCAGCACCGCATCTCAAATGAGTTGATTTTCTTCCTATCAGTCTTCTTCACTCTCCAGCTCTCATATCCATACATAGTGACAGGAAATACAGTGGCTTGGATGATACTAAGTTTGGTATTCAATTTGGTATCTATACAGTTTTAGATCTTGTCTAGTTCTTTCATAGATGCCCTTCCTAATCTTAATCTTTTGATTTCTTGACTGCAATCCCCATTCTGATCAGTGATTGATCCAAGGTATGGGGATTCTTTCAATAGCTCTTAATTAATCTGGGATACCTTCTGTACCAAATGAATTTCCTACCAGTTTAAAGTTCTTTTATGTTGCTGTCTAGAAGACAGTGTACTAGTTACTAGGTGATATCTTCCACACATGAAAAACTGATTGGGATCCCGATCTGCATGCCAAAACTCACAGTTCCACCTGTTTCTTTCTTGTATCCCTGTCATTAAAGTCATTGCCTGCATAGTATAGTGGAACAGAGTAGGAGAAATCACTTTTAAAGGAAATATTAATAAAAAAGGGGGAGGAATCTTTGTGCAGCCTCACAGAGGGAATACCTTTAGTTTCTAGATGGTAACAACAACAGCAGTTGGATTCCAAATGATTAATGAACATTTACATAGTGTGCCAGTGAAGATGTTCAAGCACAATGCACAGTTAGCTATGGGAACCCTCCTTGAAGAGGTGGGTTTCTCCAGTATGGCATGGGCTGTGGGTGGCTTAGGGTTGGCTGACTGCACAGAACGTAGCAGCTCCTAATGATGCTGTTGTCTTAATAATCACAGCTGTACTGGTAGCTTCTGTGTGAAGATAATTTGTGTCCCCACATTGCCCTGTTAAACAAAAATGCTCAGCTTAACCCCTTGGCCCAAGATGTTGGAGACCCACTCCACCCCAAAGGACAACTGTGTTAAATGAACACGCAAGATGCCAAAACAAGGAAAGTAAGCATGTGGAAATGCTTCAGCCTTAGATACAAAGGCAGAAAAGATTTTCTTTTAACCCACTGACAACTGCATTCAGGGTCTCATGGCTTCATGTAGCAAAATTTGTTCTAATAAGAGCCAAGATTCCATTTAAAATGAAGGTATTTATGAGTCTGTGTGTACCTGAAGAAACAAATCCTTGGCTTATTATATACTTCACAGTAGGATTGGTTAGGAAATTGATTTCCCATCCTGTGTAAAACTGTAAACCTTTTGAGAACGGTTTATTTACTGGCTGCAAACTGGGATGAAAAATGGTAGTTTCAGAACTTCCCGTTGAAATGGTGCAGGCAGACTGGGGTTGCCAGCTTCTTTTCCCCTGGCAGAACTCCAGTGCTTTTAATAACTATGTGATAGGCAGCAGTTGAGTAGGTGACAGTTTCCCCTATTACTTCACCTACATGCCAAGAAAAGATTATAAAAGCTATTGCATTTCTGCCTATCATTTGCCTTTTGTGACATGAAGGTCTGGAATTCAGGAGGGTTTTTAAAGGCTAAAATTAATACTTTCATTTCAGGTGTGGGCCAAAAATAGTGGTAGATGGTTTCACTGTGCCTTAGAACCATAATGCTGAAAGAGGTACAGCATAATACATGTGCGTGCATGCACACACACACACACACACACACACACGATGTGTCCGCAAGAAATGTCAGTACTGATAGCAAAGTATGGACACTAGAGACTAAAGGATGTTTGACCTAAGCAGAGTGTGCAGTATAGCTGATTTACACTGCAGAAGCTGCTGTAAAGTCTGCATGTGAATCAAATAACATACTCACATGGATCAGGAATCTACAATGGGCTGGAAAAGAGTGGCTACAATGAGAAGGACTGTTACAATCCAGCAAAATGTTGACAAAAAGGTTGACATTGGTGCTACCACAAGCCATATGTGAGGAACAAGGCTGACTGAAGGGAAGAAGTGGGCTTAGTAATATAGAACCCAAAGACAAGAGAAAGGGATGTTGGGAAAAGCACCTTCCTGTGCAAAAAAAATTGCATTGAGGGCCAAGGCAAGGAGATTGTGAAGACATGAGCCAGAATCCTCTTTGAATCCCATCCTGAGGGAAAGGCGAGATATAAATCAAATAAATAAATAATAACTTCCTCTTTGTGACTTGTAGGGAGTTATACTGGCATTATAGATACTTTTAATTACTTTTTTGGATATTATGCAAGGAGGTTTCCGAAACCTTCACCACAGTAGCTGGTGAGAGCCCCTCCTTTCATGGTCCAAATGCCATTGCTCTGGCCTCTGAGGAAGAGAAGAGCAGGCAGTTTATGTTAGTCATGATCCCTTTCACCACTGCCAATCCCCATTGACTTCTGTGTCTGATCTTGTTAGTTTGTAAATTAGGAAGTGTCAAATTAACCATTTGTAAATCATTCTGGGAGCCTTTTTGGTTGAAGGGTAGGATATGAATACTATTTATGTGTGTCTGTGTTGTTTGCTTTCATATCATTTCCATCTTAGCCCAACCCTATCACAGGGTTTTATTGGCACATTTCTTCAGAGGGGTTGCCATTACCATCCTCTGAGGCTAAGAGAGTGTGACTTGCCCAAGGTCACTCAATGAGTTTCTGTGGCTGAGTGGAGATTCAAAGCCTCCTCACCAGAGTCATAGTCCAGTAATCAAACCACTACACCACACTGGCTCCATAGATAGACAGACAGACAGACAAACAGACAGACAGATAGATAGACATAGACACACACACACACCTATCTCCATGCACAATAGGTTTTTATTTGGCTCTGTAATGTCTGCCAGGTGGTGCTGGGCATAGTTCAGCCCTTCATACTAGAACTGGCCACTGACTGGAGAGCTCTGTTGCATCATCACTCAATTGGCAACCATCACCTTCCCAGCCCTTGCATATAAGTACTCAGCCATAGGTATAAATACCTGCTTTGTCATGATGCTCCCTATATTGCTTTGGCAACACTGATATTATCTCTCAGATTACTAGCTTCAAGGGATTGTTATGAGGCCTGAAACAAACATGCCAAGAAAAATGCAAGTGTATGTTGTAACTTACTGGGCATCTCCTGAATGGGAAGTGGTCTTTGATCACAAAGTGATCTTTGGTCATCATCCTTGCTTGCTGTCTCTGCCCTGAACAAATGGCCAGAGCGTTCAAAAGTGCCATTGGACACAGAGTTGAAGGCTTATCTCTAAGAGAGCAAGTCTCATTGATTTTCTGTATGACCATCAACAAATCAGTAAAGACAAGAGTGTTAGCTTTTGTTAACAGGATTGGATAGATGGGCAGAGAGGAGTTAAAACACAGGAAAACAAAGTGATTTTAACTATATTACATATCAAGGTTGATATTGCTTTGAGCCTTGAGAAACAGAATAAACATTCAATAAAGTTTTTTTTAAAGGATTACATATGTAACCAAGTAGTCAAAGTGCAGGTGTAACCTGCTTGACCTCTGCACTTGGAATACAGAGCTTCCTTGGCATCTGTCACTCTGCCACATTAAAAAAAAAAAGCAAGCAGCTAGATTGATAGAAAGGGAACCTTGTATATTTTACTAAGTCTTCCTCAGCAAAAACAAATGGAGGAGTGGCAGACCATTAGTATGGTGTACTTCTGTGAAACCCTGGTAAATTGGCAAGATGGTGGTGTACCCCACAGTTCTTTCTCCAATTGGCAAAGTGCAATGAGCAAAGTGATAAGTATGAAATGAGAGGTTTTCTGCAGGAAAGAGAGAAGTTTGACTCAGCCCCCTGCCACAGCTGAATAAATTAAAGAACACCCTAAACACCAGTGAGTAGAAGATAGTGCTCTGTGTGTTTTCCCCAGCACATTCTACCTAGAACTCATCTCAACTGGATATTGATTGTCTGGCAAAATGTCACCAGTGTCCCCGCTAATGAGAATGATGTGTGGGTAGTAATACGCGGGGGAAGCAATGGAATCTACAGAACTTGAAAACAAAATGATCTTTTCCCTGGCTGCTTTGATCACTCGGCTCCCTGCCAGGTAGGATCTGGGTGGCAATAGCACTGGTGGGATGATTTGAGGAGGAGGCGGCTACTCTAGCTGCTTCTACAAGGCAGTAGGTGGGCGTGTGCTCACTGGAGGGGGCTGGGAACTTTGTTATCATTGGCTTTGTCACACAGTGAGTCCTGAGGTGGTCTGGGGCTAAGCTGAGATAGCTTTCTGCTGTCAGCACAGCAGCAGATTTTGTGATATTCTATTTTGCCTTTCTTTCTACCTGTGTTGCGTATGCTTGATATCTTTTACTGTGCAGCCTGAGAGGCATACAATAAAGGACAGTGAAAATACTGGGTTGAAACACAGCTCTTTGCTCCTTCATTTCTACCGGTGATTCAGGCCGTGTGTTATTCCTCAAGGGTCCATATCTTCCAGCCGTCCTGATTTGGGAGGGATTTTGTTATTACTGTTGTGTACCTTCAAGTCATTTCCAACTTCTGGTGACCTTTGGCAGGTTTCTTCAGAAGGGGTTTGTCATTGCCATCTTCTGAGGCTGAGGGAGTATGACTTGCCCAGGATCACCCAATGGGTTTCTGGGCCAAGTGGGGATTTGAACCCTTTTCTTCAGAGTCATAATCTAACATTCAAACCACTACAGAGTAATTCTCTGTTTCACTTTTTCAGCTGCTCTTAAATGTCCCAGTTTCTCACCCCTCCTTCCCCTTTATCCTCAGCTTACTTCATTTGCTGCACACTGAGCTCAAAGTGCAAAAGTAGTTCACGCTTAATTAATGCAGCAGGGAGCAAGAGGAGAGGAGGCAGCAAAATCTTGTCTTTCCCAGTCAGCTCAGGCAAAAGCAGACTGCTGCAATTTCTCCTAGCTTGTGTGTTCTTCCTTACTAATAACTTTGTCCATCTAGAGCACATTGCTAGATGTACCAAGTGCAAGTTGGTAGCCCTCTTAGAAGAGAAAGTACAGCAGCTGGAGGCCCAGGTCACTACACTTCAGCATCATAGGGAGCAAGAGGGTTTCCTGACCAGAACGGACCAGATGGTCCTGGACAGGAAACACACAGAGGAAGTTGCTGGGGGGGAGGAGGTCACTTCACACACAACAGAAGTAGATAGTTGGAGGAATGTCACACACAGAAGTAGGGAAACCAGGGAACATTCTGTAAGCTTACAGCTACAGAATCAATTTCATTCTCTCTCTACTATCAAGGATGATGAGGAACAGCAGCAGGAACAGACCTCAGGGACAGAGCAGGGGACCCAGACAGCTCCACCAAAGGGAACAGC
Source organism: Sceloporus undulatus (assembly GCF_019175285.1). Classification (NCBI taxonomy): domain Eukaryota; kingdom Metazoa; phylum Chordata; class Lepidosauria; order Squamata; family Phrynosomatidae; genus Sceloporus; species Sceloporus undulatus. The sequence goes on from NC_056522.1 coordinate 266,963,618, forward strand.
CGCTGCTAAGCCTCGGAGTGGTGGTCATGGGGGGCTCCTGTCTGAGAGGCACTGACAAGTGGTTTTGTGGGCCTGACAAGATGTCTCGAGAGGTGTGCTGTCTCCCTGGGGCAAAGATCCATGATGTGACAGAGAGACTGACAAGACTTGTCAAGCCTACTGACCATTACCCCTTTCTTTTGGTTCATGTGGGAACCAATGATACTGCAAGGCATAGCCTTCAGAATATCATAAGGGATTATGAGGCTTTGGGTAGGAAGTTGAAAGAGGTGGATGCACAGGTTGTCATCTCCTCTCTTCTCCCAGTTGAAGGGCACAGTCCAGGAAGGGAGAAGAAAATAGTGGATGTAAACAACTGGCTCCGCAGATAGTGCCGCCAAGAATGATTTGGATTCTTGGATCATGAGCTGTGGTTCCATGAGGAGGGACTTCTGGCAAGGGATGGGTTGCATCTCACACCAGTTAGCAAAAACGTCTTTGCCAATAGTCTCAAAAAATTGATCAGGAGGGCTTTAAACTGAGATATGTAGGGGAGGGAGACAGTATTCTGGAAGGCAAAAAGGCTGGAGAAAATAGTCAAACTGGCATAGAGGGAACAAGGCAAACAGTGCAAGGACCTAACAGTTGGAGGCAAAAATGTTTGCACAGGCAGCAAGTAAAGGGAACACATGGTCTTAAATGTCTCTACACTAATGCACAGAGACTATGATCTGTGGTTTTATTAATATGCAAAGGCAGAATTACTCAACACCTGGTTTGCCTCAGTCTTCTCAGAAAAGGATAAAGGAGCAGAGGACAGAATAGGAGAATTTCAGCACAGAATAAGTAAAGAGATAGTATAGGAATATCTGGTTAATCTAAACAAATATAAATCTCCAGGATCTGATGAACTACATCCAAGAGTATTAAAAGAGCTGGCTAAAGTAATATCGGAGTCATTGGCAATAATCTTTGAAAACTCCTTGAGAACAGGAGAAGTCCCAGCAGACTGGAGGAGGGCAAACGTTGTCCCCATCTTCAAAAAGGGGAAAAAACAGGATCCCAGACAAATCTTATTTCATTCTTTGATAAAGTTACCACCTTGTTAGATGAAGGGAATGCTGTGGATATAATATATCTTGATTTCAGTAAGGCCTTTGACAAAGTTCCCCATGACATTCTTGCAAACAAGCTTGCAAAATGTGGGCTAGACAAAGCAACTGCTATGTGGATTTGTAATTGGTTGACCGGCCAAAGCCAAAGGGTTCTCAACAATGGCTCCTTTTCATCCTGGAGAGAAGTGACTAGTGAGGTCCCACAGGGCTCTGTCCTGGGCCCAGTACTGTTCAACATCTTTATCAATGACTTCGAGGAAAAAATTGGGGGAATACTTATCAAATTTGCAGATGACACCAAATTAGGAGGAATAGCTAATACTCCAGAGGACAGGATCAAAATTCAAAATGACCTGAATAGACTAGAAAGCTGTTCCACGGCTAACAAAATGAACTTCAACAGGGAGAAATGTAAGGTACTGCACTTAGGGCGAAAAAATGAAATGCTCAGATATAGGATGGGGGACACCTGGCTTAAGGAGACAACATGTGAAAGGGATCTAGGAGTCCAAGTAGACCACAAGTTGAACATGAGTCACCAGTGCGATGCGACAGCTAACAAGGCCAATGCGATTTCAGGCTGCATCAATAGAAGTATAGTGTCTCGATCAAGGGAAGTAATAGTGCCACTGTATTCTGCTCTGGTCAGGCCCCACCTGGAATATTGTGTCCAGTTCTGGGAGCCACAATTCAAAAAGGACATTGAGAAACTGGAGCGTGTCCAAAGGAGGGCGACTAAAATGGTGAAGGGTCTGGAAACCATGCCCTATGAGGAACGCCTTAGGGAGCTGGGTATGTTTAGCCTGGAGAAGAGAAGGTTAAGAGGTGATATGATAGCCCTGTTTAAATATTTGAAGGGCTGTCATGTTGAGGAGGGAGCAAGCTTGTTTTCTGCTGCTCCAGAGACTAGGACCCGGAGCAATGGATGCAAGCTGCAGGAAAAGAGATTCCACCTCAACATTAGGAAGAACTTCCTGACAGTAAGGGCTGTTCGACAGTGGAACACACTTCCTCGGAGTGTAATGGAGTCTCCTTCCTTGGAGGTCTTCAAACGGAGGCTGGATGGCCATCTGTCGGGGATGCTTTGATCTGGATTTCCTGCATGGCAGGGGGTTGGACTGGATGGCCCTTGCTGTCTCTTCGAGCTCTATGATTCTATATGATTCTATGATTATTATTATTTTCTGCCTAGCTTCAACAGTCCAAGGGGCATTAACTATATATAAAGCATTGAAGACCCAGAGGCAGATGTTTATAAATCTTGTAATGACTGAGAAAATGGATAATTAGCAGATAATGTATGTACACCGTCCCAATTGATTTAGGAGTCCTTTTTACTTTTTTTCATACTTCCATCAACTGTCTCAAGACACTCTTCATCTCCCATTGAATCTTCATGTTCTTCCCTATCCCTTTCCAGGAAGGCAGGTTGTGCTGCATTATGCTGCAGGTTGGTTCATCCTTTTCTCCATTACATATATATATATATATGTAACATATATATGATTACATATATATGATTCACACCCTGGTTTTCTTTCCCTTTGCAGAATCAAAGAATCTTACAGCTTCATTAAAAATGTGAATTGCATCCATTTAGAATATACCAGTAATAATTATGACTGAACACTTGAATCTAATTCATTATCCTATAGAATTATTTATCCCATAAAAACCCTCTGGAGCAAGAAAAGTTTACTGTCTTAAATGTCTGTAGTGTTGGTGTTGAATGAGATTATCAGAAATTTTGCCAACAGTGACTCTTTGGTGTCTATCACGAACAGAACTGGAATTTGGCACACTTAGGCAGATGCACACATAATACTTAAAACTTTTTATGCCAAAACCTCCTTCAACTTCTCATTTCCAATCAAAATCTACCCTATATAGTTGCCTATTGATGGGTCTTTGCCGGTTGAATCCTCTGGCAGTCTAATGTTGGCCACTTGCCCATAGCTCATTCCTCTTAGGTGGGAATCATGTAGCCTTCCAGATGTTATTTCATTACAGTGCCCAGCATTTCTTACCACTGCCAATGCTGCTAGGTCTTCCGGGACTTGCAATCCAAAAACATCTGGATTCTCCGCTTGTCTTATCCACACTGAACATGTCACCCATCCTTCCTGGTACCAGCATTTGTGCCCAACACTTTGGAAACTTGGCTACTGGGGGACTATGGAGCTGTTCAGACCAGCCCAGCATCAGGGTAAGGTGGGGATTCCTCCTTGATGCCACCCACCTGCCCAGATGGCAAGCAGTGTCACACCCTTTCTTCAGTGCAGCTTTTAGACGTGGTGCACCGAAGAATCACTGAAAAACCACAGCAAGGGTGGCTTTTTGCTGCTTTAAGAATGAGCAACATTTTACTGGCTCTTTTTGAGCTAGTAAAGTGCCAGACTGGGCCTGTGGCATGTAGTTGCCACAGGCCCAATCCAGCACGCCCAGGGTTGGTGTGGAGCCACTCTGTCACATCAGTCTGTTTTGCCCCTGTGTCTCCCAAAATCTCCTAGCCAGTATGGACAGAGGCCACATTAACTGAGGGTTTCTGGGAGCTATATTTCAGAAAGGGAACATTTCTAGTCTTATTGTTTATCTGGCTTGATCCTTGACTCCATGTAGATTGTCCCATTGAAGATGCCATTCCATATGCACTTCTGCCCTAGGTTGCCATCTGCAGTTACCAGTCAGAAAGGCAATTCCAAGAAGGCAGTCATTTCTGAAACTCTGATTGAGCTTGTCACCAAGAAATTATTCATAAAAGGGACTATATGTAGCAGTGAGCATATAGCAGTTTGGGCTATATGTAGCAATGAACATATTCTTCAAATGCATCTGATTAAGGAGCATTTGTCATTTTTCCACATAGTTCTGTCTGTGTGAATAGCCCGTGAATAGCCTGAGTTCTACTGCTGTTGGAGAAGGCAAACAAAGAAATAGGATATTTTACAAGCTTGCCAGTTATAACCAAGTCTGTTGAAGCCCCACTAGGGAAGTGGGGCAAGGCTAGTTCACATTGGCTTCATCAATCACAGGACTGCACTTGGCACAATGTCAGCCATGGCCTCCTGTGCTCCACTGCCCATCCCCTACCTTAATAGCAGGGGGGAAGAGAAAAGTGCAGACTTGACTTTTTGATTGCATAGGTGCTGTCCTTTGACTTTTCTCAGGGGCCTTGGATAATGGCATGTGGTGCTGCTATTTGCCTTGTACAATGTCACTGTTCCTCCAGAGTATTACAGTTTTATTCCAACTGCACATGGAAGAAGAGTAGAAAAAAGCTGACTGCATGGGTACTTGGACCGGGGCATTTCAAACCTACATTCCTAAAGACCTGAAAGGTTTAAAACACAGTTGGCTACTCTCCCAAACTCTTGTTTTTCTAGGGTTGAGGAAGGGAAAGGGGCCTTCAATGCTGGAAGAAATAAAAATAAAAAGGCTCAGGTTCCTGCATTTCTTGGCTAGGATTGTAACTATTTAATTTATTTCATTACATACATACATACATACATACATACATACTATCTTGGTGCACTCTGAGAGTGATGGCCGGTGGGATGCATTCTTTGTCAGGTACCCTCTTTTAAGCCCCTTTTAAACCACTCTCCATTAACCTAACCAAAACTACTGTCATTTAAGGAGCCCTGGTGGCGCTGTGGTTAAATGCCTGTACTGCAGCCACTCACTCAACACCATAAGGTTGCGAGTTCAAGACCAGCAAAAGGGCTTAAGCTCGACTCAGGCTTGCATCCTTCTGAGGTTGCTAAAATGAGTACCCAGATTGTTGTGGACAATTAGCTTACAGTTGTAAACCGCTTAGACACTGCTTAAGCAGTATGAAGCGGTATATAAATGAAGCTTGTTTTGTTTGTTTGTTCATTTGGTACCAGCTCTGTTCCACATTTTTCATAGATTTTTGCTGTTATTGTTGTTGTTCAGGTATTTTGTATTTAATCTATGTACATCACTGTCAAATCTTCTAAGATGAAGTAGGCTTCTCATCACCTAACAGGTTATTTTCCATTCTTCACCTCAGTCGTATTACAAAGAGACAGCACAGCTGCTAACATCAGCAGTACCTTTTGTGAGAACTCTAGAATGGGCCTTCTTGGTGGCTGTGGTCAGATATTTGAAATGCCCATTCAGAAATCTTTTTTTTAAATGAGATGGTTTCTCTCTTCTGCAGCTATTTATTTTAACCTTTGTTTTTACTGAATGTTTTAACTAGCTGGGATAGTTATAAGCCAGGCCAGAGAACAAAACAAAACAAAAAATCAAAGAAGTTGAATGCTATTTTAGCTTGCATTAATAGAAGCATAGTTTCTAAGATGGGGGAAGTAATAGTCCCATTGTATTCTACACTGGTCAGGCGTTATCTGGAGTACTGTGTTCAGTTCTGGGCACCGCATTTTAAGAAGAATACAGACAAGTTGGAGCAGCTTCATAGAAGGGGGGTGATAAGGTGATAAGAGGCATGGAGAACGAAAATATATGAGGAAAGGTTGAAATAGCTGTACATATTCACCTTGGTGGAGAGATGACTGAGGAGTGACATGATTGCCTTCTTTACATACAAGGGCTCTCACAGAGAGGAGAATAAATGCCTGTTCCCTGCTGCCACAGCAGGAAGGACGACGTTTAATTGTTTGAAGTTAGAAGAGGGCAGATTTCAATTAAACATTAGAAGGAACAATAAGAGCAGTTCAGCAATGGAACAAATTTCCTAGAGAAGTGGTGGGGTCTTCTTCTCTGGATGCCTTCAGAAAGAGTGTGGACATCTACCTGCTGTGAATGCCTTAGATCAGTGATGGTGAAGCTTTAACAGACTGAGTGCCCAAACTGCAACCTGGACCCCACTTATTTATTGCAAAGTGCCACATCCCTCTGGCTTTCTAGTAAGAAACTGGCAAACTCTGTGCTAGGGCAATAGCATGTGTGCCCACAGAGAGGGCTCTGAGTGCCACCTCTGGCACGTGTGCCATAAGTTCGGCATCACTGCCTTAGATGGAGATTCTGCATTGAACAAGGAAGGGTGATAGGTATAATAATAATAATAATAATAATAATAATAATAAATTTATTTGTATCCTGCCCCTCTAAGAACAATCGAGGCGGCTAACAAAGTTAAAAATACAAAACATAGAATCCCTGGTACCTTCTCCTCCTTAAAAAAGTATTAAATCCAATGCAATATTTAAAAAACAGAACAAAAAACAACAACAAACAAACAAGTTAAAAACTGACCAGAAGGTCAACAACATCACACCAGCAAACAATCAGTGGGAGCAGCAGTATCTTTCCCAGACATTTTTCTAAGGCCGGGTTCTCTATTCTGGGAAGGCCTGCCGGAAGAGATCCGTCTTAACAGCCTTTTTTATGATGTCTAAGGATGTAAGTAGACATCCGGCAGGCCATTCCACAGTCTGGGACTATATATTCATTTAAAACAATTCTACTCAAATAATCTTCTAGATAAGGGGTTCCCAAACTTTTTTACTCACAGAACCCTTATTTCTATGGTGGAGCCTCTAAGACACATACTCTATGTCTTACAAGTTAATGGTGTTTAGGAGTACATATAAGAATATATTCTTTAATTTCATTCAAATTTTATTGCTTTCATTTTCTTGGAGTGGCTCCGCAGAACCTGAGAATTGTATGTGGAGCCCTAAGGGCTCCTTGGAGTACATGTTGGGAACCTCTGTTCTAGACTATGCGCTATTCTCTTTCCATTGCAGCCCTCTTTGACCAAAGAAGAAGATGAAGTGCCAGAAACACCATTCAGATTTAAGGTGGTCTCTGTAATTAAAAGGCTATTGTCTGTCTTCAAACAGTAATGTTAAAGAGCTTCATCATGTGGAGGGTTTCAATCAGCCTAGAAAAGAAGCTACAGGTTGGCAATAGAATGGAAACTAACAGCACTGTTGCTCCAGTAGTCCTATCTATAACTCAAAGTAGCAACTTAAAGATCCCACACTCAGTTGCTTTAGCAGAGCCTGGCTGACAGATAAGCTAAGGAAAGGTCAAAATAAAATGGCACATATTCCTCAGTCCTATTGATGTTGGAGTTATTAGAAACAGATCTGGGTTCCTACTCTGGAGAGGTTAATTCTGCTGAGCGTTGTCAGGGGGCTATACATCAAATGGTTGATTTGCCAAGTGCCATTGGACAGTAGATTATCTTGCATGTTGAATTAATAAATCCACTTGTTGTCAACTTTCATCACTGTTGTTTGCATGCTACCCTGGTACTATTTAAAGAGACATAAACTGTAGATGGATGCCATAGAGGGACATCTTGGTTATTTTATTTGTAGCTCAAATGGAAACTGTTAAACATAATATCCTATTATGTAGCAGGCATGACAGCCATGTAAGCAGGGTTAGAAATGCAAACTTCAAACTTCAGCATTTGATATGATAAAATTTCCTCTCTGAGGATAAGAGTTCTTCTATTTTGCTAATAATAGATCCTATTCAGTATTGGAAATTTTCTGGTTTCAAAATATCACTGATATGCATCACAAATGTGAGAGATAGTAGTGAATTTTTCAAGCAGAGTAGTCAAAATGGCAAAACAGAAGCTTAATGTCAACCAGTCCCATATCCACTTACCCACAGACAGGATCTAGCAGAGAATGTTTAGTCTTCTTCATAAAACATATAAAATTAGATTTTCATGGAAATTATATGTACATAATCAAACATGTGGAAGAAGAGAGAGAGCGAGAAGAGGAAAAGTTAGATTCAGGTTAGAGTGATACAAGAAGAACAAGCAAACAAGTCCAAAGAATGAATTGAGGAAATGCCTTACTTCACACTCTTTGTACGCATTTCAGTCTCAAGGAACAATGTTCATTTTATGTATCACTTAATCCATATGGGTCTTAACCTTTTGCAGATTCTCTCTATATGGCAAAAAGCTCATAGGAGGGAGGACAAATGGCTATGTGAAACCATTGCAAGTTTGTGGAGTCCCACAGGCTAATGTATGTACACCCCCCGCCAAAAAAAGCAATGCCTTTCCTAGTAGCAACTTGAATGTCTAGTTGTTATATCACATGTCACACAAGCTGGCCATGAACTGAAAGGGGAACACTTCTTGTTCATTGCAGATGTGAAATAAACATCTAGATACCAGAGAAAGAAACTGGGCAAGTATGGATTGGAGAAACCAATAGTTTATTCCTAAAAACCTGGACAGGTGTGGAAGATATTGGAAATACATATAGTAAAGAGAGAAGAAATAAGATAACACTAAGTTGAGCCTCAACTTTCATGGGTTTACCTTTTGCATATTTTATTATTCATGAGTTTGCCATCAATAATTAAATTGATGGGTCTAGGGTTTTGTTTTTGTTTATTTAGTTTTGCAGCCTAATTGTGGATTATGTGCATAGACTAGAAAATGTAAAGAAAACTGTAAAATGTTTAGTAAGTCATACATGCATAAAATAACACCAAATCTCCCTTCTCCCCCTTCCAACCTTGGAACTTTGACCATTGCTGTTCAGCCTACTGCAGCTGCTTTCCTCTTCAGACACATCTAGGACTACAAGGCCTGGCATGTCCTACTATGGCAGGACAAAAGTAGCTCTTAGCTTGAGTTCCTTAACCCATAGATAAATAAATATAGGTTTGGCCGGGGGGGGGGCGTCTACAGGTATTCGTGATTTTCCCTCTTTTACAGGGGACCCCTACCTCTTCAAATGTGTAAGGCTAACTCTAGTTCAGTTTCCAACCAAAGCTAACTCATGCAGTTCCCATCCTTCTTAATTTAAGACAGTCACAAATAGCTGCAATGTCTATATCTTCGGTTGATACGCCAGCTGCGACCCTACCTGGGCCAAAGGGACCTTGAAACGGTGGTTCATGCTCTGGTAACCTCTTGTTTGGATTTCTGTAATGCGCTCTACATGGGGCAACCCTTGTACCAAACTCGGAAGCTTCAATTAGTACAAAACATGGTCGCCAGATTGGTCACCAGTCGTTCCAGGTTTGACCACATAACACCAATCTTAAAAGATCTTCACTGGCTGCCTATTCGCTTCCGAGCACAATACAAGGTGTTGGTAATTACCTATAAAGCCCTACATGGCTTGGGCCCGAATTACTTGAAGGACCGCATCTCCCCATATAATCCACCCTGCACTCTCAGAACAACTGGGAAGAACTTGCTCGAAGTCCCTACTTCATGATATGTTGCTATTTCTCAGAGGGCCTTTTCAGTAACGGCCCCCAAGCATTGGAATAGTCTTCCCAAGGAGCTCCGTCTCATTGCCTCCCTTGAACAGTTTAAAAAGAGACTTAAAACCTTTCTCTTTAACCAAGCATTCCCCCATGTTCACTGAAGTTATGTTCGATCCCCTTTTCTCCCTCTCACTTACATACACCTATGAATTGGATTTTAATTGTATATTGTAATTAATGTAATGTGGTTTTAATTTTATGTTGTTTTAATAATTTTACTATGTACACCGCTTTGATCACTGCGGAAAAGCGGTATAGAAATTATTATTATTATTATTATTATTATTATTATTATTATTATTATATCAGACAGACAATCACAGACGAAGCATTTGCCTGGTTTAATCATCTGAAGGACTCTGCAGATTGTGTTGTATGAGTGCAGAAATGGGAAAATGCTGTGCTTCTCACTGACATCTACCCATGTGAAACAGGCTTAAAGCAAAGGGAAGCTGATCCTCCTGGAGAGAGCTGGCTAAGAGTGAGAACAAAAATGAAAGTTTTGCTATACTTCTGCCATGTTGCCCTCGTGTTGGTCTTGGTCATTAACAGAGTCAGTGAAGCATCCTAAGAGCTAATCAGCTCCCTGCTTAGATCCTAAAAACCTTTAATTGGCACCTGCAAGGTCACAAACCAACTGATAACATCTTTCTCTCTCCTTTCAAGTCATTTCAGACCCTTTCCTCCAGCACAAATGCTTCTAACCTAGAGAACAGCCTCTTTGGGGAAGGGGGGGGGACTTCAGATGAAGCAGGGATCTTCTCTTGAGGCCTGAGGTTTTTGCGGCAGATGGATGTGTCTTTTTAACATTATGCAAATGTCACTCCGTGATTCCTGTTTACTGCAGATTCCTGGAGCCTCTCTCCAGCCTAGCAGTTTGAGGCTTGGCTTGCTCTGTGATAATTGTATCTGCATTAAAGCAGTCAGCCCTGCAGCGCTCTTGTCCTTCCTGGTTTGGAGCTAGACAGCAATATGTGGGCCTCCTAGTGCAAAGAAGCGTAAAAGTGATACCAAATGCTGGCAGAGGTCAGGAGAAAAATGTGGTGTTGTACCCAGTATTTAAGTAAACCCAGTATTGTTTTATTTTGGAGGCAGGGTACCCATGGCTTGCTCATGATATGAATTGCCGCTGTGTTTTCCTAACCAATATATGGACTGAATTACTACAGGCTCTTTCGAATGTATGTCATCAGTCACTGGTGTTTCCCTGGAAATCATCTTCTTAGGCAAACGTTTGTGACTGCAGAGATAATTTAGGAATCATGGCTGTATGTTAAGCTTTTGTTAGAATTACTCTTCTTACATGGTGTCTCTGTAGCATTTCATTAGAATGGGGGAAGACTTATAATGGCATTCTATCAATTTCCACCACAATCTGGATAGAGATCTTGTCATTATCCCTGGCTTTCGGTATTTAATTCAGTTACATGGGATAGCAATAATAAATACTGACAGGCATTTCATTTGAGAGTAGCAAAAATAAAGGCAGGTGAAATTTATTATCCTCGTGATGTTCTTGCAATTTAGCTGAGTCTGATTTCCCCTGTTCCCAGGTAGTACAATCCAGATTTGATAACTGTTACAGTTTTACCAAATATCTCATGTCACCAATGGGAATGTAAGTCATGGAGAAATCATTGACTTGTCAAAGGTCACAAAGAAAGCAGGCCAATTCTAGAATGAAAGCACTGTTTCTGACAGCTTTGCTATATAATCACTGGATGTGTTGGTTTGGAAATTGAATTTTTTTAGGACCTAACTTAGAGGGCCTGTGCTATGCAAGAAAGAGGCTTTCTTCACACATGAAATTTTAAAAGCGTTTACCCAAATTAGTCTAAACCATATCAATGAAATAAAAACGGGTTACTTACTTTTTCTCCAGCACATGTTTAAATAGCTAACAAAATAACTATATGGGGCTGTTGTTGAAGAGTACTTTGAAAAAAACAAGTAATACAAACTGTGGTGCCCAGGATATTGCCTGAGGTGCATTTACTAAAGCACATTCATACCAGTCCTGAAACAACATCAGTTCCTTCTTCTCTTTTTCTTTTCTTTTCTCTTTTTTGGGGGGTGAGGGTAAGAAGCCCTTTTCAAGATGTTGGGTCTTACCTAAGAAACTCTAAGAGCAATGGGAGTGGGTGGGTAGGGTATCTTAAAGACATTTTATTCCTGTATTTTAAAGGCTCCCCTTGTTTGTTGTAATGTTTATAGTTTATCTGCTTTTTCTTTTGGTGTTTTTAACACTATTTTTCTTTTATGTTTTATTGTAAATTATTATAACCATTCATCATCAACATCACTTTATTTATATTCCGTCTTTCTCCCAGACTGGGACACAGAGTGGAGGAGCAATTCAAAGATGAATAATGAAATTTTCTGAGTGGAGTCCTGTGGCTTGTTCCAGGACTAGGAGAGGCTAGGTTGAGTTTTTCTTGCAGCACCATCTCAATTGTGGAACTTTCTCCCAAGGGAGTTACAGTTGGTTTCATCCCTGCTGAGCTACGGTGGATGGTTAAAATGGTTCTACTCCATCTGGACATTGTTGTGTATTTTTTTTTCCAAATTAAGTCACTGAATACGTTTTAAAATAATGTTCTCTCAACAATTTTGGGTCATTGTGTTGGGAGAGCTGGGAGGAAGAAAATCAATAACAGAGTTGGAGGGGGTCTCATGGATCATCAAAGCCAACCCTCCTCAGTGCAAGATCTCCAGCTAGATCATCCCTGAAGGTAGCTGTCCAGACTCTTTTTTGAAGCAATCCAGCGAAGGAGAACCCACCACCTCTCAAGAAAATTAGTTCCATTGCCAAGGTTATCTTATTGTCAAGAAGTTCTTTCTAATATTCAATAGAAATCTACCCTCCTGTAACTCCAAACGATTAAATCTGGTCTTACCTACTGGGGCAATACAGAACAGGCCTGTCTCCTCCTCTCTGTGACAGTCCTTGAGATATTTAAAGAGAGCAGTCATGGCACTGCTCAGTCTTCACTGAGCTGAAAAGCTCAGTACTTTCATTCTCCTCATATCTCTTATAATCTTTGTTGCCCTTTTCTGAACTTGCTCCAACTTGCCTATATCCTTAAAATGAGTGGCCAAGAACTGAATGCAGTATTCCAGATGAGGCCTGACCAGGACAGAATATAGTGAAACTATTGCTTCCCTCAGCTTGGAAACTATGGTCCAAAACACACTTCAGAAATAATTCATTTCGAGACCATTTTAACTGTCCTGGCTCAGTCCTAGGGAATCCTGGGAATTAGAGTTTATTGTGGCACCAGAACTCTCTGACAGAGAAAGCTAAATGTCTCACAAAACTAAAGTTTTCAGAATTCCCTAGCACAGAGCCAGGGCAGTTAAAACAGTCTCAAAATGGATTATTTCTGCAGTGTTTTTTAGACCAATGTGTCTATTGTTGTTGTGTGTCCTTCAGTCATTTCTGACATATGGAAAACCTAAGGTGAACCTATCATGGGGTTTTCTTTGAATGATTTGTTCAGAGGAGGTTTGCCATTGCTTCTCCTGAGACTGAGAGAGTGTGACCTGCTCCAGGTCATCCAGTGGGTTTCAAGGCTGAGTGGGGATTTGAACCCTGGTCTCCAAAGTCATAGTCCACCACTACGCTAAAGAACTGGACATGCATAAGGAGAAGGTGGCACCCTCATGGGTAATGTCTACCCAAACCTATAAGGGGTTTAAAAGTCTGAAATAGTGGTTTAAATTAGGCCCATAAACAAACTAAAAGTAAGTGTAGATGTTAAAATAAAATGATCAACACTTCCAAAGCCAGTTAATAATTGGTTGACTCTGAGCCAGTTGCAGTTTCTAGACAATTTTAAAAGGTAGCCTCAAATGTATTGCATACCCTCCAACCGGCCTGATTTGGCAGACAGTCCTATTTAATCCTGTGTCATCCCACTTTTCCATCTGCTTTTAAAAATGACCTGGTTATTCTCTCTTTTCCCTTTTCTCCTTTTGTCCTCAGATTATTTCAGTTGCTGTAAACTAAGCTCAAAGTGCAAAAAGCAGTTTGCACTCAATTCACTCAACAGAGTGGAGAGGAGAGGAAGGGGCAGACTCTTGCCCTTCCCTCCACACTCAGGCAAAGTCAAAATGCTGCATTTTCTCCTATCTTCTGTGTTCTTCCACATTAATAATGTTTGAGCCTTGTTGTTGTTGTGGTTGTTGTTAGTTGCTCTCGAGTTGGTTCCAGCTCATAGCGACCCTGTGGATAAGACATCTCCAAGAATTCCTGTCCTCCACTTCCTTGCCCATATCCTGCAAGCCCTTGCCCACAGCCTCCCTGATTTAGTTTGTCCATCTGGTTTGTGGTCTTCCTCTCTTTCTTCTAACGTCTAACTTTCCTAGCATTATTGTTTTTTCTAGTGATCTGTGCCTTCTCGTTATGTGGCCAAAGTACGATAGTCTCAACTTGATCATCTTTGCTTCCAAGGAGAACCCTGGTCTGATCTGTTCAAGAACCCATTTGTTGGACTTGGCTGGCCATGGTATCCTAAGTACTCTTCTCCAGGACCACATTTCAAATGAGTTGATTTTCTTTCTGTCTGCTTCCTTCACTGTCCAGCTCTCGTATCTGTACATGGTAATTAGAAATAAGTGGCCTGAACGATTCTGACTTTAGTGCTCAGTTGTATGTCTTTGCTGTTTAGTATCATGTCCAATTCTTTCATAGCTGCCCTTTCCATTCCTAATCTTCTTATTTCTTGACTGCAGTCTCCATTCTGGTCAGTATTTGATTCTAGATATGAGAATTCTTTAACTATTTCAATGTCCTCATTGTCTAGATTGAACTTGTGTATTTCTTCTGTGGTCATTATTTTTGTTTTCTTTATGTTCAGCATCAGAGCTGCTTTTGCACTTTCATCTTTGACCTTCCTTATTAACTGTTCCAATTCCTGAATGTCTTCTGCTAACATTATGGTGTTGTCCACATATCTTAGGTTGTTAATGTTGATTCCTCCTATCTTCATTCCTCCTTTTTCTGATTGTAATTCTGCTTTTCTTATGATGTTTTCAGCATACACATTAAACAAGTAGTTTTGCCTATTGGGAACCACTCTGTTTCCTCAAATTCTGTTCTGACTGTGGCCTGTTGGCACAGATTCCTCATCAGGATATCAGATGTCTTTGGGTGCATTGCATAGCTTTTCATGATCTATACAATCAAATTATTTGCTGTAGTCTATAAAATACCACTTTAACTGCCCTGATTTTTTTTTTTTTTTAAGAATTCTTTGGTGTACTCCATTAGCCAATGTGGTCCCTAGTGCCCTTTCCCTTTCCGAACCCTGCTTGCACTTCTGGAATTTCTCCATGTATGGTTGGAGTCTATGTTGCAGAATTTTCATCATTATTTTGCTTGCACATGAGATTAGTGCTATTGCCCTATAGTTGCTGCAGTCTTTTGTATCTTCATTTTTGTGGATTGGTATGTATATCAAGCATTTTCAGTCTGTTGGCCACCACTTTGTTTTCCATATTTATTGGCATATTTCAGTTAACGCTAAAGTTGCATCTGTCTGTAGGCACTGTAGCAGTTCAATTGGGATATCATCTGTTCCCAGTGATTTATTTTCCCCCATTTTCTTTATTGCAGATTCCACTTCACTTCTTAGAATTTCGGGTTTGTCTTCATATGGCTCCTCATTCCAAATATCATTCATTTCCTTGTCTTTTTTGTATAACTCTTCTGTGTATTGCCTCCAGTGTCTTTTTATTTCTTCTTCTTCCTGTATAATGTTCTTTTTTTCTCCATAGAGCATCCCTGCCCTCAGTTTGAATTTGGCTTTAATTTCTTGGATTTTTTTTTATAGAGGTCTCTCATTCTTTCCTTTTGGTTGTTTTCTTCTGTTTCTCCGCATTGGTCATTGTAATATTTCTCCTTATCCCTGTGTGTCAGATGTTGACAAAAAAAAAGAAAGAAGCCAAGACGCAATGTGAGAGAAGCGGTTTTCTCCATGCCTCTCCGCATGCTGTCATAGCATTTCTTCCTTCCAGACAGTCATAAAAGTGTGCCTTTTGCTAAACAGAGTTTTTCAGCATAACAAAAGGCATGCTTTTATGATAATCTCCCTCATGAAAAGAACAGAAGTGCTTTGACAGCATGCAGAGAGGGAAGGAGACAGGCACTTTTCTCTTGCTGCATCTTGGCTTTCTTTTCTCATGCGATATCTTGTGAGATATTCCAATTTCTGAAAAAGTCACAGAAGTTGAGCAGTTTCCTAGACCTCCTTGAACTATTTGTCGCTTCTAGAATTCAGATGCCTTTCTTGCCAGAGGATGTTGTTTTTGAATGCTCACTGTGTTTTGGGTGTTGCCACTGCAGCTGTTCATGATTTAAGAAAATGTATCATTCTGCTTTAAAAAGAGAAAAACACCTCCTTCCTCCCACCAGCACTCTCATATTAGCACAGATACATCAGTGTTCGATGGTGCTTTTCTGCAGTTTGTGAATTCTGGATGGCTGAACAGGCTGTCTGTTAGAGAGAAGGCCAGCCATTTTGGTCAGATTAAGCCCAAAGTGGGTATCTGTAGAAATGTTGATCAAATAACCCTAAGAGCTTTAAGCTTGGTTCTTCTTAAAGCTTTAGAGATAAAAAGCCAGGATTGTACCTTTGAAGCTGAAGCCAAAGGTAATTTTTAAAAGTAATTTAAAGTATGCCATTTCTCTCAGTTGCACCATATTGTTGGCAGTGACTGTTACAGGAATGGGAAATATAGAAGGACAAGTGCTGGAAGTACTTAGATGGCAGAGTGGCTGTGTTTCTAGCCATTTCTCTTCCAGCCATCCATGGCAAGATCTGCTGGGTTTAAAAAGCTTCCTTTAAAAAAAAGCCTTTAGCTGGGCATATGCAGATGAGATGCCAACAGGACATCATTGGTACACTGGATTAGATCTGTCACATAATGTACGGGGTTAACCTACCTGCATAATATAGCAGGATTATTGGTAGTTTCACCAACATGTCCAGTTCTGTCAAGGCTGTGAGCCTGTCAGGATCTGGCTCTGCTTTTGTGAATAAGTCTTCCTTTGTATCATTGGCTGAAGGAAGATCTTACCCATTTTTACAAAGGACTGAAGACCTTCCTCTTTGATTTACTGGATTAAACTACTGAGTGTGCCTAAAGTTGCTGAGATGAGTAGTGACTGACAGGGTGGTGAGAATTTTATCTTTAATATATTACTGTGTTGTGTTTTATTGTTTCATTCTTGATTATATATGTCTGATATTTTGCCCTTTGGTGAAAACAGCATTAGAAATAAATGTCATTATTAAGACTAAATACCTTATAAAACTAAAAATCCCAGGATTCCATAGGATGGAGCAACAGCACTTAAAGTGGTGTCAAACTTCATTTGATATATCCTTTGTCTCTGCATGGGCCTTATGTAATTTTTAATGGTTCACTTGCCCTGCTTGCAGTGAGTAGTTCCAGGTCACTCGTGTAATTCAAGCTGTTGTTCAGCTATCTCTTTTAAGTTCTGTTATGGTGCATCTAACTGTCTTCAGAGCCCCAGTTGAGTTTTCATACTACTTGCTTCCCATGAGCAAATTACTTGTTATATCCTTTTCTCCCAAGCGTGTGTGTTGAATGGTCTTGTAAATTGGTTCTTAATTACATCTCTTTACATAAAAGGGTAGTGTTAATCAAATATAATCCCCATCAAGAATTCAGAAGTGGAAAAACTTAGATTGTTCTGCAGAATTAACTGAGCATTCCTTACTAGGATAATGCTCTCTGACACTTGTAG
Organism: Sceloporus undulatus; assembly: GCF_019175285.1. NCBI lineage: Eukaryota > Metazoa > Chordata > Lepidosauria > Squamata > Phrynosomatidae > Sceloporus > Sceloporus undulatus. The sequence goes on from NC_056522.1 coordinate 266,980,733, forward strand.
GATCAAGCTCACACTATTTTTCATTGTCTGAACAAGACATTTTCCCCTGCAGATTGTATTTGTAACATTGACTGCTTTGTTTTTAAATATTAAATTTCTAGTTTCTCTTATAAAAAAGAGAATCATGAAAACAGGGTTAAATATTGTTAGAAAAATAATTATTGTTTTGGTTATCTGTGGTTAAAATCAGTTTAGCAGCAGCAACACAGCAACAAGCGTGTACTCCACAGGTATTTGGTAAAAAATCTACTGGATCTGAGCTTCTGGTAAAGAAACAGGATACATTGGTAGGTAAAAAGAAACTTACTTTATTGCTGCATCGAGGTTCTACAAAAATAACTAATCAGTAGAGAAAACTATACTTGGTAGAAGTGTCCATAGAGCTGACTCTCATGTGTGGAAGTAAGAAGAAAAAAAACATCTTAAGTAGCACAACCTGATTTCTGCTTCCATGCTTAGTGAGAGCAGAGAGAGAAAGAGACTGAACAAAGAGCAGTAAAGTTTATTGACCCCCAGAAAGGGAGGGGTATAGGAAGTGACCACTTCTAACAGTCACACTGACCAAATGACCATAGAGCTATGCATCGATGTTCCTGTCTGGAAGACATTACCCCTTCTCAAGGAAACATAGAGCTACACATAAGCATTGATGCTAATACTCCAACAAATATAACCTAAAAATTCAGAATCCTGATGTTAGATGTAAATAGGTTGTATAGTGTTTTGATCTTTTAAAAGGTCTTACCTTTCTCCTCTACAGTAGATGAAAGAAGGAGACTTGCTGTTGATTTGGGATTGATGCTTGAAAAAAGGTTAATGTAACTTCTGTTAATTGAAAAAAAGTGTTGATCCTAACATTTTTCAGCAAATGAAAATTTGCTTTATCTTTTTCTCCCTTACTATAGGAAGTAAATCAGAAAATACTGTAACTGGCTTTGTTTGGTGTAACTCAGGGTATGAATCGCTGCTTTTGTGTGCCCATTCATCTTAAGGCTTTTGGACAGTAACTAACAAGTGCCCTGACAGAGTGCTAAGCATCACATCACTCACTGAGGTTGGACATATTGCTACAGCCAACAGCAGCAGGGATTTTTCAAAAGCTATGGATCTTCAATGTGCCAAGGGCCTTCCAGAAAAAAAAAAAAAATCTTGACCGTGAATGCTTCACTAGCCATTCTTCTCTACAATATTTAGTAGTTGGGGAGTCCTGCTGCCAGAAATTGTTGTTGCTTTTTAAATTTTGGAATGATGTTTGATTCCGTTGTAGAAAAAAGAAATGCACGACCGCCAAAGAAATACATACACACACATACACACACAAACATCAGTATGTCAGGTTTATGTATAGTGGTGCATGTTTAGCCATATAAGTGTGGCAGACTGTGTGAACGGGGCTTCCTTATATAAATATTTTCACACAAAAGCCCTTGTATTCTTTAAAACATCTGCTCATAGTATTGGGAGGGAACATTCCTCAATCCTGCTGTGTGGAGACAATTTATACAACAAAGCCATATGTAAATAAGCTCTGATATTTCTCCTTCACTTTCACCACAATCTGTCTATCGATTGATGTCTTTCTTTCTTTCTTTCTTTCTTTCTCTCTTTCTCTTTCTTTCTCTCTCTTTCGCTCTTCCCCTCTGCCCTTCCTTGCTGATTTTGTCCACGTAGCTCTTCCCATTAGAACTAGTATGATGTATTGGTTATCAGCCTGGGTTTGTATGTGAGAAATTCAGGTTTGAAGTTTGCTAGGTAGCCTTGGGCAAGTCATTGTCTCTTTGCCTGACCTTGTTCATTGACTTACTGCAAGGATAAAATGAGATAATATCATGAACACTACTACAGATGGAGTATAAATGTGGCAAATAAGTGCTCTGAGACATTATAACACAACTATAGACCGTCTTTTTACATTCCACCAGCTACCAGCTCTAATTACACTGGATTGTGTGTAGAGGAGGGGTTTTCTAGATGGATATATTAGATGTATTCAAGAATGAGATAAGACCTGTGGTTTGGCACTAAAGTCGAGTTCAGTACTAGAGAAAGCAGAACACAACATTGATAGTGTTTCTTTACATCATCAACAGTTATTGAAGTGATAACACCTACTTCCAGAGGAGAGTTATGTCATATGGCAACTGAAATATCTCTCTTATCTGGATCCATGACTTGAGTTTCACCTGTGTGGACTTGTTGAGCATGCTAGGGAAGTTTAACATCAACAACTTTTTAGGATATAGGCCCAAAGATGGGCAAAAAGCATTGGCTTCAGGCCACTTTGAGGGCAGGGACTGCAGATGATGCACTCTCCAAAAGTGGCCAGAAGCCACATGGAGAGAACACCAAGCACATGTCAGCCCGGAAAAGCTGGCCCAAAAAGGAGCAGCAACGAGCCACTCCTTCCAGTGGCTGGGTTCGGAACCACAGCAGTGACTCATTTTCAGAACAGGCCATCTGGTCACTGTTGTCCCACGCTGATCTCAGCCCATAGAAATGTATTTCACAACACTGTGGTCTGAATAATAAGGCAAGGGCATGAGCTTAATTTGATTTAAGACTTAGTTAATAAGGGTCAACTCTAAACATATATTATTTATAGGACATAGTATAACCTGTTCCTAAAAATGTACTTTAGCTGGAATCAGTGGTGGTAAATAGTGCAACCAGTGGTCACTGTTACTGTAATCAATATAATTCCTGACAATCTTGACAAAGGAAGGGAAGATTGTTTTGGCCAGGTAAACTTTCCAACTGGTCCTCTTTAACTATTAAGATAGTATGTAACTGGATTGTCCATAGGTCTGCTTGATTCTTTCCAGTTCCATGACAATTGCTTTCACAATGGAGTCTAAGAAAACATACTGAGATACAAGAACTGGTTAGCAGCAGCATGAGTTCCTTGTAAATTTGGCTTAAAGTTGGGTTCTTCTGATGCTGTTATCATTCTGATATTTTTGGAAGTCAAGTGCTAAGTACTTTGAGTTTCCTTCTCAGTTCACTAGGCAATGTGATCAGAGCATTAGTAGCTTGTCATGGCATAAACTCATGTGATCTTTATTCATCTACAGTTACTCTTGTTATGATAACGGAATTAAAGAGATATTTGTTGATGTCATAGAATCAGAATTAATTATGGCTCCTGATTCTACAGTGAAGATGGCTTGAAGGTGGTCATGGGTGCTGTCTCTAAATTACCAAATTGTGAATATGTTCTTAGCCCATTAGAGAAGTTGTGAGGTGGTATTGTAAATTCAGTCTTCTAGGACACGTTTCTTTCTTTGCTGGAAACCCTCCAGAGATCCAGCAACTGACAGACCACTGCTTTGAGCCTAGGAGTCTTGTGGAAAATGGCACAATTTACTCCATATACTTGCAGCACTTATGTTACAGATAAAAGCAATTGTCTTTGCAAAAATGACAAGGGATTTTTTTTTCATATGTTCTTTCTCTCCTCCTCTGATGAATTGGATTGTAATCTGATAATGTTCATGACATTATAAATGTATTGGGCAAGACTCTTTGGGGTATGATAAACCACATGACTACTCCTCTATAATTTTTTTAAATGTAATATTATACATATTCGATTGAATGTTAACTTCATTATTAACAACTGATAAATATCATTAATATTATTGTTGAGTTCTGGATATTGAATCTGATTTGTTTTCTACATAATTACTAGAACAGAGGAAAATCAATGGAAGTTAGGGGGCAGGATATGAGGTGGGGATAAGATGAAGAACTGTGTACAGTGCATTTTAATGTAGTCTTAAAGACAGATTCTAATAATTTCTTGTATTTTTCTTTTTTCTTCTAGGTGGAGCGGGAAATAGCCATCCTGAAGTTGATAGAACACCCTCATGTTTTAAAGCTACATGACGTTTATGAAAATAAAAAATATTTGTAGGTATTATTCATTGTCATAGGGAGTGGGGAAGAAATAGTTTTAAGGAAAATACACTAGACATCTCTTAACATGGGAAATAAGCCATCACTTTTCAAAAGTACCTGATAGCCCATCATAGCTTCATTCAATTTCTAGAACACAATGACTAATCAATTAGTGAAATTCTTATTCCACCAGAATCCTTTTCCATGTGAATTTGATTAGGTTTTCCATATTAAAAATTATTTTGAATTTGATTTCCCATATTAAAAAAAAAATTAAAATTCTGAAGTTAGGTGAAATATTTAAAGTTTTGCATTCAAAAAGGGTGACATCTTGTTCTCCATTTGCTGACTTTGGCCCTTTGGAGACCAGCCTTAAAGGCCAGGTTGGAGGCAGAGTCAGGGCGTAGCGTCCATATGGAAAGGAAAGGACAGATCGGGGCCGCAGTTGGAAAGGCCAGATAGGGGCTGTGGTGTGTAGATGCCACTGCCCTGATATGGCTGTAAATAGGCAGCTGGAAGCCACTCCTTCGTGGCTGTCTGCACAGCCCCTTTGGGGCTTTGGGGAATGTAGATCAGAATTTGGAAACATTTTCTTTTTTAAAAAAAGAAGAAAAACTAAAACACCTGGATTTCCTAGGCCAAAATGTTCAGTAATCTAGATGAGGAATGAGTTTCTTCTAGTTCATTAACCCCCCCCAAAAGAAAGAGATCAAATTTTGCAAGGCATATTGATTTTAACACAACTATGTGCTGTGCAGAACAGTGATTATTGTAGAAAAGAACAGGGCAAACACAGAATACAGCTAAGTATTTCTAGCTCTATTGCAAGCAAAGGAGTATGTCTGTTTTAAATTAAACCTTTGTTGAAGGTAACCTTTTTAATGCCACATTGCCGTAAGGATATAATTGCTGAACCAAGGAGAGAGGTTAGATGTATGTAATAATCCCACATAGACTATGCAACAGGAGCAATGAATTCTTATCTGATGAGACTATTTCAACACTTCAAGGCTTTATTTTAGTAAAAAGCAGTTGTAATTGCTCCTGATGTGATAAATTGTTTCCAGTAGTGAACTTTGGCTGCTAGAAATGTCAGTCTTTCTCAATATGTTCACATGCACAGTTGCGTGTAACTGCTGGTGGGTAGCCAATAGGAGTGGCTGATAGGAATGGAGTAGTTGTTCCATTTTGTGACATTACTGGGCATTATGAAAACATTAGTTTCTCTTCCTGCAAGAAACTCTTATTCTGGAGATGAACTAAAGATACTTCAAGATAAAGAACTGCAACTGCTCAAAAGGCATGGTGCATCAATTCCATCTTTTCCTCAATATTTTTTTCTTGGAAAAAAATGGAAGAATGGGTAGAGAAACACACGAGGGTCACAAATGATAGTTAATGTCATCCAGATGCTTCCCCTTCCCCCAATAAAATTGCATGCTTAGAGGAAGTGTGCTTGCATGGTAAAAGCTTCCTTTGGAAACACCCTGGAAATATAATTTCTGTCCTTCCCAACTGGCCTTGAAGATCAATGAAAGTATATTATCTCTGTATGATTACCACCTAGTTACCTTTGAAACAGAGCTGATTATTTTGTTATGCTATTTAACTTCAACTTTATGCATTTACAAATATTATTATTATTATTATTAACCTTTATTTATGAAGCGCTGTAAATTTACACAGCGCTGTACATGCAATCTTTTTAGTTAGACGGTTCCCTGCCCTCGGGCTTACAATCTAAAAAGACATGACACAGAAGGAGAAGGGAGTGGTGGAGGGAGAGGGTAAGAGGTCCAGCAGTTCCTCTCTACCTCCGAGGCCTGGACCAAGGCAGATGGACTATGAATGAATATAAGTAACTGACCTTTGGCAAAGTTTTAAAAGTTTAGAAAAGGCAAAAAAAAAAAAAAACCCCAAAAAAAACCTATCATTTGCAAAAACTGAAGGCACAAACACTTACAACCTAAAATGGTATTTCTTAGCTTTGTGTCTTGCCTTTCCTGCTAGCTGGCCAGAAAAGAATTTTATAACATGTTGCTGTGTGTGCCTGCTCAGATATAACTCCTGCTAAATTCTACCTTACACATTTATAGTAGCTTATCTCCACTTTAAATGTCATGGGTGCTATCCTCCAGAATCTTGGGATCTGAGAGTTACTGCAGTAATTAGAATTCTCGGCCACAAAGTTCTAGTTTTCTCTCCTGAACTATAGTAATATTGTTCACTACCAGTACTAAGTACGTCACCATACTACAAATCCCTGGATTCCCTAGAATGACGCCATGGCCATTAAAGTGGAATCAAATTGCTATAAACATGTAGTTTTGGGTATATGTTTACATGCTTCCACATAGAACACTGCTAATATGAGCAAAAATATATTGTGCCACTATTCCATATTCCTATCCTTAATAATAGCTTACTTTTTTTCTGGAAAGTCACACTAGCTATGACACAAAATACAACTGCTGAAAGAGGTTCTGCTTTGCAGAAGCTAATGCCAGAATAAATCTGTTTATTTTAAGATGTTACAGTACTATTTAATGTTATATAGAATTACTCCTTTGTAGAATTAAGCTGCAACACCAGTAGTCATTCAGACTTCTCTGAGTCAAAATGTCTCATATTGATTGTCTTGTGTAGGGGAGAAAGTTCATGTGTGATCTGCCCTATTTATTATGTGCTACAATGGTCTTACTCAGTTCGAGAAAAAGTCAAAGTGAGAAAACAGACCAAGAAATAAAATCCATTATCAAATTATTTTTGAAAGTAGGCTTTAAGCAAGCTGTCAATAACATTTGAAAACAGTAGACACGGATTCTGAATTTTAATCATGACAATTCCTTAGGATTACTCAAAACTAAAGATTTCATCCATGTTGATACAAACCTCAGTTGATCTATCTTCAAGATGAGGTTAATTAAATATATCTCAGAGTGATATAATCAAAAATTCTCAGTTGAACCATGTGTGTGTAGATGCCTTCAAGTTACCTGTTGACTCATAGTTACTCCTTGAATTTCATGGCGTTTTCCTAAGCAAGGAATACTCTGGTGGTCTTGCCAGTTCTTTCCTCTGAAATATAGCCTACAAGACCTGGTTGACAGTCTCCTATCTGAGTATTAATCGGGTCTGATCCTGCTTAGCTTCCAAGATCAGATAGGATCTGGTGCTTTTAGGGTATGATATAAGTGTCAGATGAAGGATAATAGTTGTCAAAAAATTAAAGTTAGCAGTTTTGATTAATGGTGATAATTTAAAGAAAATTAAACAGGCTTTGTGCTAATGTCATTGCTCATTTTTAAAACAAGGTGCTAAGATTGGCAATATAGAAAGCTAATCAATCAATAGATTGGGGTTGGAGAATATGAGGGAGCATGTGTGTGAAGAGATGAAAGGATTCATGTAAATAATCTGGCAGTATGCAGATTTCGGGAAGGAGAGATGCTGATGTTGTTAGGAAAAATGAAACAACACAATTTTCCCTCTCTCCTCCCCAAACCCTTACAAATTAGTCTCAGGTTACTGCATCACCTTTCCATCAAACTTTACATTGTCTTGATAGCAGTGCTGGTGGCATGCTTTCTTAGGCATATTATGAATTATGGTTGATATTTCAGATGCCAGAGACTAATCACAGTGCAGCACTGGGGAATATTTCCTCGATAAATGTTAATTTCACAAATCATGTTTGACTTTCAGTTTATTATTTAATTTGTGACAAGGGGCTTTGGTTGCGTAGATTCCTAATGTAGTCATGAATCAAATTAATTTTCCACAGTTTTCTTTAATGCTGAAAATGCATTTGGGGGAGGGGGAGTTAAAAATTTAGTTGCCAAGCTAAGCCAATGTGATAGTCGTTCGGCTACACTGTGGTTGGTTCCTTCCTTCCTTCCTTCCTTCCTTCCTTCCTTCCTTCCTTCATCTAGAGACTGTTTTGGTTACCAGATAATTTATATGTGTAGTAGAAATAATCATTGAGTGTACTGGATATGAGGGGAGAATCTCAAGTTAATTTTTTCTCTATAAAAACAAACCAATAAAGGAAATAAAGAGTGAAGCACCATCTAAATGTGGAAATCTAGCCTGGTAGGAAGAAGGATTTAGCCTGGTCCTCTTTGAGATAAACTAGTTTTCTGTTGGCAAACAACTTTTTAATGGGAGAATATACAAACAATGAGGTGCCCTACTTACAGCTGTGTGTGCGCATGTGCACATACACACAGTCCCCCAGCCCCACAAGACAATCAGAAAACTTGATTGTGTTGCATACGTTGGGTCTAGGTGTCATGATTTCCAGTGCTTTTCCTGTATGGATGCAAATTTGCAGATGAATTCCTTAAACTATAGCAAATAAGCAATATTCTAAACTTGTTGGCAGTCCCACACCATAGCACTGGGTACTTTTTGTAGGATGCCATTCCAAGGAAAAGCAAGGCTTCATAATATGCTATGGAGACATCTGCAAAGAAAGGAAATACTGGCAGGCAACCCATTGGTGTCTTCTTCATATGTACATTCCCTTATGCATGCAGCTGTACTTTTTGCATTGATGAGTAATGTCTGTATTCAGTTGAACTCCACAAGAGTGGAGTTATCTATGTGGTGCCACTACATGTCGTTGCATGCAGTGCTATTCATGTTGATTGCATGATGGTGTATTTCACATCATTGTGCAAAGTACACTGGTTTGTGCAGTGTCACAAGTTTGTAATGAGGTGGTGTAATGTAACTGGTGCATCCCTTCATGATCGTAAGTTTACACTACATCTCCTTAGTGCAGGAGGTACATAAATCAGGAGACACACAAAAGCTCAGTTCTCACATTACAAGTGTAGTGTGTTGGCTGTTCAGTGGGGGTGTGGTGAGAAAGACACACTGCAACAATGCTGTGTCTGTGCAGGAAATGTATCATGATAAGGATCATATGTAGTGGCACCATGCCAGCACTAATATGGGATTATTTTGTGGGATCCCCCCAGAAGAATGCATCCTGGGTACAGATATGAAATGAAATGAAATTATTAGTATGGCAAATAGCCAGCAGAATAAAACATTGCATTATGTTTACATACATACATTACATACTATTAAAACTGCAACAGTAATAATGGAAGAAGTATGGAGAATCATTAACAAAATGCTTAACAGTATTACTTTTCCTCACATCTGTGACAATTTATGGCTGCTGCACAAAAACTAGCAACTTTAGCTGTAACCTGAACATTTAGGTGTGACAAGAGATACTCTAAATAAAACATGTCTTAAACTATATGATACAGATCTTACTACTGAGGCATATGTATTTCTACTGAATTGACTGGGCTAATGCACACAACCAACCTGCTTGTGTGGTGGGTTTTCCCCCTTCTCTTTGAACAGTTTCCTTGCTTATGCCAATTATGTTCATATGATAACCATATATAAGCCATTTTGCACACTGTGGATTTACTCATTGAGTTTGACAGTGTCGTGTAAAAAACTGCTGCATCTGCTCATGACAGTTGAACAGGACACTCCCTTTAGGGGTCACTATATTGTGTAACACATGCAACTTTCCCTGTTTCTGAAAACAAAAGGTGTATAAGATGATAAGGCTGATTGTGGATCAAATTGCTTCAGGCAGTGTCACTAATAAACAGACAAAAGAAGACTGCAAATTAAAAGTCACAAATATTTTTGGATTGCTAGTGGTGCCCCAGTAATTGGCCAGTGGAGCAAATGAAATTTGCTTCTCTGTAAATTGGCTCATGAAGAGCATTCTGGAGCATTTGGCTTGTTCCTCCTGCACCAGACATCCTTCTGACTGGATTCTACTGAGCAATACATGCCCTATATGAATTTTTGGTGCTGTTTGGGCATGCACGATTACACACTATAAATAACAGGCAATGTAGCATTCAAAAAGCCTTTCGTCCCCAATAAATCAGAGGATGAAGTGTATCAACAGCATTAAAACGCACCTCTTTAACACCATCCTAAATATGCCTAGCAACCTTGGGGGGGGGGGCTTCTAATAAGCAGTAGGTGGTTATAAAAAGGGGGTTATATTTTTAAAAAAAAAAAGTCAGAGGCATGCATAGATTCATTTTCTGCCAGGGGAAAGAGGGGGGACATTTTTTAAATGAAGAAGTCTTGGCTTAGTACCAAATTAGGGTTTAAAAATTCATGCCCGCCATAAGAATTTATATAGCTCTTGAATAATTTATATGCTGCACCAATAACAAGGAGTTTAATATCTAATAGAGATTATTTAATCAATAGAAACTGGCACAGAAAAAAAAAGTCAACAAAGAATTGTAACATGTCAGTCTAGGCTGGGTACTTTTTAACTTCATGCTATGTAACAAAAAGACTATCCCCCCCCCCCCCCCCCCCCCCCCCTGTATGTAAGAAAAGGTTTTGTTTTCCTGTGCCTTTCTTCTCTAATACCCTTTCATTCTGAACTGTGCAGATCACTGGTTGTGAAATATAGTTTCCTTCCTAATCGCAGCCTGAATCCATTGAAAGGACAGCTTCATTTCCAAATATATTGAGAATCCTTAGGAAGGGGGGGCGGGCTCTATAATATGACTAGCAGATCTGTGACTTGGGGCTTCTGGGAGCAGGCTCCGAACCCATATGGACATAGACAGGCATGAGCAGTTGAATTCTATTGTTTTTTGTTCTGTTTTTTCACTTACCATATTTATATGCTTCCCAGTAATGTATTTACTTTGATTCATCTAAAGACTTTAAACTTACCCTGTTTTACAGATGAAGACTTACATATAGTTTATACTCTTTCATATGCTCAAATGTGTGAGAGCAGTAATGAAACATGACAAAAAATATTTTCCTTCCTGAAGAAACTCAAATGTTTTCCAAATGCCTAAATATAGTGCCTGCAATGCTTGGTATCTTGTTCCAGTGAAGGGTGTAGAGAAATAAAGCAGATAATATAGGTTACCTCTGATTACTTCTTAAATGTATGCTAATACAGTATGATTGAGTCTGGCTGGCTCTGTTTTATTCTGTGGTTGTTGTAGCTCCACAGCTGAATTTTTTTTCATTGCTATTGAAAGAATACATTGACTGCATGTATGGGCAGTTGTGCATGAATGAACGGTTCAACTGAACCTTTAGTGCATAATGCCCCCTCAGGTTTAGGCAAATAGCCCTGTCTCAGGAAAGGTGGCATAGTTGAGTGATGTGGACTCTCAGCATAACTTATTTTCTGTTCCTGCATTTTCAGTCAGCAATATTTGCCTATGCAAAACTGATATGGGTTATATTGCAGTCCTCTCTTAAGTGTCTCTACTGAACACAGTGACACTGAGTTCCAAATAAACACATGTTTCAAGTTGTTTCTGACTTATGGCAACCCTATCACAGGATTTTCTTGGCAAGATTTGTTCAGAGGGGTTTGCCATTGCCTTCCTCTGAGGCTGAGAGTGTGTGACCAGCCAAGGTCACCCAGTATGTTTCCATGGCTGGGCACAGATTTGAACCCTGGTCTCTCAGAATATTAGTCCAACATTCAAACCACTACACCATGTTGTCTCTCACAAATAAAAATATGTCCTTCAACATTTCTCAGATGTTGGACAGTGGTCCAGGACAGTGGTCCAGATGGCAAAGTGAGGAAGAATACACAAACTAGGAGTAGCTGCTGCAGTTCAGCTAAGTTCCTCTTTTTTATGGTCATAGATCAGCACAGGTAAAAAGGGGATACAGAATAAAATATCTTTGCTGGCTGGAGAAAGAAAAGCCCCGGAGGGGGGGGGGAGCAGCCTAGCCTCCTGTGGAAGGGCATGGCAGATGGTGGGAGCACCTACTGAGAAGGCAGTCTCTCATCACCAAGCAAGCCTGTGGTGCTGGTGGGACCAAGAGAAAGCCTCCCCCCAAAGATCTTAGTGTTCTAGCTGGTTCATATGGGGAGCTGTGGTTCTTCATGTAACCTAGAGTCTAGACCTAAGGCATAGAGGGCTTTACAGGCCATGACCAGCACTTTGAATTGTGTTCAGAAAGGAACTGATAGTTAGTGAAGCTGTTTTAACAAGGGAGTTATATGCTCCACATAACTGGCCCCATCACTGTTCTGAACCTGCTGAGGTTTTTGAAGAGTTTCCAAAGTCATTATGAGCTAATCAGCAACAATGGATAAGCTAAAGTGTGTGTGTGTGTGTGTGTGTGTGTGTGTGTGTGTGTGTGTGTAGCCCAGCCTCGGTGAGCTCTTCTACATTCCTATTGGTAAATTTATAGTTTGAATTATATATTATATTCCCTTTCCAAAGCTGGATCGAGTTGGACTTGTGTGCTCCTACTACAAGAGGGTATAGTAGGACTTGAGTATTAAAGTAAGGGTGCTTAATCAAAGCCATTTGGTACCAGCAGTCTTAAAAGTAATTGATTGAATGCAAATAACTAGGTTTTGCTTATGTCTCTGGGGCACAAGTAATTTAGCACCAGAGTATTTAGGATATTGCATCACTCAGATAGCCTCCTTTGTGTATCAACACTTTTGCAGCTTGAGCTTTGCTTAACAAACAACTCTACTGCTCTCCTTGTGCTATCAGAGCTGTTAGCACAGGATGTATTGCCTCCCTGTTCCCCTTACATCCCTTGACAAGATAGAAGTGCCAATCTTCTAAAAATGTCTTTCTCCATTTGTTTCTCTTATTGTTTCTGATATTTCTGAGCAGTATACAAAAATAAATAACTCAGTGAATTATTTATGTCCCTCAGTTTGCTTTATTTTTCACCCAAGATGTTAGCAAGGTGTGCTGAGGCGTTTTAACAGCAGCAGTGTTGATGGAAATAAATACATTACTGTGTTGGGTTTGTAATTTTCTCAACATGTGCATTTGAAATTTAAGTAAAGGAGGGTGTGCTTGTTTGCACGTCTTTATAAGGTGGTATTCTGTCTAAATTTGTATTGCAATGCATACAGCTTTGTCCCAAACTTTCTAAAATACCAGAAAGAATGAAGTATTTTTCTACAACATGAAAAATGTGTTATCCGAACCCCAATTAGAACGATTGTGGACATACCATTTGATTTACCAGATGTCATTTGGAAATTTAACTGTAATTTCATCCCTACAGATTTCCATGGCAAAAATAAAATGCCCAACTCAATTCAGATCTTTTTCCCACTGTGGAGACTAGAGAGGAAAGAGGTTGTATTTGAAGATTGTCTGCTCACCCCTGTGTGGTATGCCCCCATGGATAGGAATGACAGCAGGGATAACATGCAGGAGTGAACCTGTCATAAGGCTGAATAAGTCAACAGTCTCAGGCAGCAGGTGCTGAGAGGCAGAGAATACTCTTATGTGCAACACTGTCTACTGGCATCCGCTAAGCTAAACGTTGTTGTTGTTGCTGTTGTTGTTGGGTGCCTTCAAGTTCTTTCTGATTTATGCTGACTCTGTCATGGTGTTTTCTGGGGCTGAGAGTGTATGACTTGTTGAAGGTCACCCAAATGGTTTCCATGACCAAGTGGCGAATCAAACTTTGGTCTCCAGAATCATAATCCAACACTCAAACCACTATACAGCAATGTCTGTCAGCTGGCTCTTAGCTAATCTAAACCAAACTAAACTATGGAGTTTATCACACAGGGGAAAATGGGAAGTTTAAACGGGGATTATTCTGTGAAAATTTCACAATTACTATTAAAGCACAATTAAGATTTTCACACACAGTGGTCATTAACCTAGGCATAACCCAAGACTAACCAATAAACAGCAACAAATCATTCACGGGATTTTCCCATGAATGATTTGTTGCTGTTTATTGCCTGTTTATTCCCAGGTTAATGGTGCTTTAATTGCTTTTGATTGCTGCGACGTGTGAAAACCTTAGTCGCAAATGCATGCAATTTCACGATTTTAATGGTATATTCCCAAGATAATGGTACTTTAATAATGACATCATGTGAACATCTTAATCTCAAATGCATGATTTTTATGGAATAAACCCCGTTTACACTTCCAGTTGTCCCTGTGTGATAAACTCCTAAACTAAATTAATCTAAACTTAATTCATCTAAGCTCTTCTTCTCAGATACAGCAAATAATGCTGTCACATTTTCAGTCTTAATGTTTTCAGCCAGCATGATTGTCTTTTCTGGAATACGTGGAGGTGCCATACTGTTCTTCACCTCATGTAGCAAAATGTTTTGCCCTATCCTTGATACTTGGGAAGTATTTAGCACTTCCGTTAGAGTTATTGCTGTGTATATGTCTTATTTTAACTTAAATATACTAGCTTGGCATAGCTTTAGATAACAAAATTTGTGTCTGTGATTTAACTGATTTTTATTTATTACAAAGCTTTGAACACTGCATATTAAGTAACACATTAAAAGTAAAAGGAAATTGTGTTTCAACAAAGGAAATATACTGGCTGAACTGAAGCAATGTTCCAGTGAGTGTTAGAAAGCCTGATTTCAGAGATAAATGGTCACAGTGTTAAATATGTTTTTTAAATAAATGGAGATACTATTAAAAATGTTTCATAGTTTGATGTTTTCCAAGAGATAGTTCTAAAAATGAGCTAATCATATAGAGGTGGATAATATTTTAGGTGAGGGGCCTTACCTCAGTGGTAGAATGAATGTTTTATATTTGTAAGTTCTTAGATTCATTCCTTGCCATCTCCTGTCAGAAGCTGGAGGAGATCTTGAGGAGCTGGTGAAAGACCTGACAAAATTATACTAGAGAGACCAGTAATTTAATTCAGTATAAAACAGCATAAGTGTTGAGTGATATTTCTTGCAAATGTGGTTTTGCAACAGGAAACTTCATGAAGTAATGGGATGTCATTGCATGTGGAGTTTAAATGTCCAGCAGTAGTCATAGCAGCTATATTATTTTTGGAAACCATATCCAGATTGTTTTCCATAGTCTTTTTAGGATGAATTTCTTTACAAGTGTTGGACGTCAGTTAATACAGAGACTGGAAGCACTGAAGCTACCAGATTGTATATTTTTAAAAAACCAGTGTTTCAAAAGATCTAAGATATCCAGCAATTCTCTTGTTAAGAGTTCCCCATTTATAAAGGTGCAAGTGCACCAGTTCTCAAAGTTTGTCTTGTTAGCTTTTATGAACCAGGGATGGAAGTCTTCAAGTTTTTCATTCTCATATGTGAAGATGAATACTTTCTGGAGTTTTCTGCCTCCTGTGGGGGGAAATGAATTTTTCTGTGAAGTTCTCACTGGATATGTACACATTCCAAAATGTTTCAGCAAATTATTCTGCAATGAAGGACACACTGATTTTTTTTTTTTTAACAAAAGTAGTCTTTCTAGAGGGGGGGAATGTGGGAGGGCACAAAGTGCACGCATTTCTAAAACCAGTGGAGGTTTTTTTTCCAGAAGAAATCCCACCATTTTGTAGAAGAAACATGATTTTGGGACAAAAAAAGGTTTCTAGAAACATAGTTGGCTTTATTCCCCATCAAAACATTTTTTGTATAATAAACTTTCCATCACAACTGTGCAGATATCTTTCTGTTTCAAATACATGCTTGCTCTGATATAAACAAATACCTATTTTCTTTCTCATTTAGATATTTGGTGCTAGAACATGTATCTGGTGGAGAACTTTTTGATTATCTTGTAAAGAAAGGAAGATTAACGCCAAAAGAAGCCAGGAAGTTTTTCCGACAGATAATTTCTGCTTTAGACTTCTGTCATAGTCATTCAATCTGGTAAGTACAATTTAAAGCACATATGCAAGTGAGACCAACAATCTAGCTTGGCAATGTATACTCCTTATCCACTAACAGAAATGCTCCTCCTGTTCAGTGAGCTAGACAGCCCTCTGGTGCTATCAACTGAAATTCTCAAAAAGATAGCCATGTTCGACTTTTTTTTTTTCAGTATCCTATTTCACTCTGACTTCACCCTCACAACCTTGTAACTCTAATATACCTGTGGCTGTACTTCCAGCTCTATCAAGTCCATCTGAAGAAATGGATTGATAGCCATGAAAGCTCATGCTAAAATCAGCCAGTTGGTGGATTCAGAGATGTTGCTGGATTTCATTCTCCATCTTTTTCTACATTTTATAAGATGAAAGGGAATTACATAGGACAAGTCCTTCCTATAGACTTTTTCCTTTTCCACTTTTTTCTAGGAGTTCTAGAGGCCACTGAGCAGTCAGTCTTCATAAGGCTTTTTTGTGTGGTGTGTGTGTCTTGTACAGTGCGCCCGCGCCATGCGCGGTTGCATTTTACACACCTTCCAGCTTACACAGTAGCCGTGCAGGAAGTACAACAATGGCACCACATACACACATCCCATTATTTCCTATGGGGCTTGAGCATAGGCAGATTTTCCCTTACATGGGGGGATCTGGAACGGATCTCCCACATAAGGAGAGGACCCACTGTATGTTTAAAAAAAATGTTTTCTACTTCTGTATATCTCAAGGATTCACCCAAGCATGCCAATAGCTCCCACTTACTTCTTGGTGAACCCATTCTACAGTCAGCCCCCCGAAACCATGGATTTAACTATCCATAGTTTGAAAATATTAAAAAAAATTAAATTTCAAAAAGCAAACTTTGATTTTGCCATTTTAAATAAGAGATGCCATTGTATTTAATGGGACTTGAGCATCCACAGATTTTGTTATCCATGGAGGATCTTGGAATCAAACCCCAGCAGATACCAAGAGCCCACTGTACTTCCAGTTTGGTCAACAGTCATGCATCTGAGCTCAATATTACACATGAACTATATGGTGGAATATTAAAAGACAGATCAGCTTCTAGCTCCAGAAAGGAGAACTTTTGGCCTGCACAAAAAGTTCTTCTGCCGTTTTCTCTGATTAGTGACTGAAGATAAGGGAGAATCTACAGGTTAGGAACAATTTGT
The DNA here is from genome assembly GCF_019175285.1 of Sceloporus undulatus. Classification (NCBI taxonomy): domain Eukaryota; kingdom Metazoa; phylum Chordata; class Lepidosauria; order Squamata; family Phrynosomatidae; genus Sceloporus; species Sceloporus undulatus. The sequence continues at coordinate 266,997,499 of NC_056522.1, forward strand.
GAAATTCAGTTTCTGTTTTGCAGCCCAGGAAGATGTATCAATGAGGCTTACTCATGAGTAGATGCATACTAAATTGAGGCTCAAAGCTGTTACTCTGATGTTTACTCTTCAGTAGACATACATAAAATTGAGTTCTGTATGTATGCTTCGTGGGAAATGGTGAAATTTGTAAGAATTTTACCTTGTCCCACCCACTTTGCTTTAGTAAAGAAGTGAAGAATTTTTTAAATACATTCAGCCCACTGCAGGATTACAGCCTCTGAAATCCTTCCCAAATTGGAATTTGACTCCTAACCTGAAAAGATTCTCTCCACCCATGATCTACACCAGTGATTCCCAAAGTGGGTGGTATGCCCTCCTGGGGGCAGTGGAAGGATCCAGGGGGCTGGTGAGGTAGAAAGGGGGCAGTAGGGGGCTGGTGAGAGGAAAAAGAAGGAAGCAGAGGAAGCCTTCAGTGAAAGTACTGGTGTGCAGGGAACCCAAGAGAAACCAGCGGCCTTTAGGACCATGGTGGGGATGACAATTACATTTCAGGGGCCCCAGAAAACCACCACACAGCCTCACTGATGGTGGTGTCTCCCACTCTTTGCCTGCCCATGTGAGTTCCCTCCCTTACTGGCATCTTTCGTTAGTAGTGGCAACTGGGAAACTTGGGTGAGGCTTGGACACACGGCATCACTTCTGTGGCTCAGAGCAGCACCATTTTGGAACAGACTGGAGCAAGAAACTTAGAGCACACAGTGGCAGGGGAGAAGTAGGTGAAAAAAGGATATTTCATATTTAGGATCCTGCTTAAGCTTTGTGAGCTTTGCTGGGACTTGGCTAGCAGGTTGGAGTTGCACTGCTGCTCCCACTTTCTTTCATCAAACAGACTGAGAGAAGAGACAGCAGAAGAAACAATTTTTTTGTGAGAGAGTACACTGGAAGCTATGTGGTGAAGACATGTTTCCAATAATCAAGTGTCTGTGCTTGATTACTCGAAAGGGTACTTTGTCTTGGAGTGGCTCCTGTAGTTAAAATCTCTCTCTTTCCAGCCCACACACTCTCCAGTCCAGAGCATGTGGCCTCTGTAAATCCCCTACACACTCACCAGCTGCACCTTGATGAAGGATTGAGAGTCCCTTCTCTCTTGGGAGGAGATTCCTCGGCTTACTAAACAGATGAGCACTGCTTCCTACAGTCAGGCATGACTAGACAATCTTGTCAAAGGAAAACCTTTACCTTTATCTTTTCTACTGCAAATTCAAAACAACCAATCTTGGTTGCTGTTCCCTTTGTACCCAGTCACCTTGGGAGCAGCAACCAAGAAGCTTGTGCCAGGAAGCTTGCAGTTAAGGCCAACACAGATGAGAGGCTTCTTAGTTGCTGGTTTGATTGGCTGCTCAGTTGTTGCTCCATTTGTGCTCTTATCCTGGAAGGAGCAACTGAGCAGCTGACTGAGTAGTGACTGAGAACCCTCTCACCCATGCCAGCCTTGCAGCAAAGGCCAGTGTGAACAAGGGGTCTCTTGGCTAATCAAACAGCAACTAAGAAGCCTCTTTCCTGTGTTGGCCTTAACTGCAAGCTTCCTGGCACAAGCTTCTTGGTTGCTGCTCAGCCAGCTTCTTGGTCGCTGCTCCCAAGGTGACTGGGTGCAAAGGGAGCAACAACCAAGATTGGTTGTTTTGAATTTGCAGTAGAAAAGGTAAAGGTAAAGGTTTTCTCTTGACAAGATTGCCTAGTTATGTCTGACTGTAGGAAGCAGTGCTCATCTCTGTTACTGAGGCCCGTTACAAACAGGCCATATAGTACGTGTGGAGCGCGTACTAAGGTAAAGAAGGGGCAGTGCTTCTGCACCCCCCTAACCCTAGTACGCGCTCCGTACACACAAAATGGCGGCGGCCATTCCACATGGCCACCGCCATCAATACGTCACAACCGCACCGCCTCCAAACGAGGCTCACGGTTGTGACGTATTGGGGCTGCGCCACGGCGCCTATGGCGCCCTTTGCACGACCCCGGAAGGAGCTCCATTTCCGAGCTCCTTCCTGCTTTGCGTCACTGGGCGCAGCCTTCAGACGGCTGCGCCCAGCGACGCAAGGGAGAAAGGGGCCAAGTGGCTTGAAGCCCCAAGGATACCCCTTTCCAGGCTGCGGGGAAGTGGCCTTTTGCCGCTTCCCTGCAGCCTGCAAAGCGGCGGATCGGGGCCTCAGCAGCTGCCGTTGTTGCAGCTAAGGCCCCGATATACCGGGGAAAGCAGCGCCTACAGGCCGCCTCAAAGGGGCGGTCTGTAACGCGCCCAAGTTGAGGGAGCCAGTATTGTCAGAGACTATTCCATGGTCATGTGGCCAGCATGATTACATGGAGAACAGTAGACCTAATATCAAAAAAATATGCATGCGAGGTGGGGTGGTGGTGCTAGGGTTGTCACCCAAAAGTAATTATGGCAGTAGCCCAAAATTTTGTGGGGAACACTGATCTACACTCTTGAAAGCTCTTGGGCATTTCATGGGCCATTAGGTATTCACTGGTAAGGGCTTGGAGTCTATTGTACTGTGTGTGTGCACTTTGAAACCCAAATGACTATCTTGCTGATCACATGAATGTTCGTGCTAAAGACATGACTTTGGCTACATTCAATAATATTCACTAGACTGGCTCATAATTCATTATTGTTTTGCATTAAACCTCCCCGCCCCACTCAGTGTTGAACTTGAACAAAAGGGAACACCTACTGTCACAGCCATTTACAGTGAACACTTTAACTAGGAAAATTAAAGCCCAGTGGGACCAATGGCTTGATTTATAAGGGTCTTGGGGGCACTTGCCAATAAATGAGAAGAATATGTATCATATTGAGCTTTCTCCCTGAAGAAGCCTGGGACAATTACCAATTCAGCAAACTCATTTTATGGCATCCTTGGGTTACAGAAAACCTTCTGGTGTTTGGCAGCCTTGCCTAGACCCCTTCTGGGCATCTGAATCACAGTTGCCTTTAATTTCCTTTCCAGTAGGGAGTAATTTGCTTTATCAGTCTGTTATTGATACTCACTTGGATGATTTAACTGTTGAGTATGGCTTAACCTGTAACTTGCAAGACATGTTTTAAATTGAACCAGTTTCCACTTACCGCTTTAACAAGTTCAAGTAATTTTTAAATTACACTGAAATTGAGTTTTTGCCACCAATTGGAATGCAGGGTGTCTGCACAGCTACTGACCCATAACCGCACACTTATTTCTCAGTAATGCTGTCTCCTAAGCTTTGATTGGCAGAGAGTTGTAATTTACATAATGGGATGTAGGGAATGTTTCCTAATACAGATGGTATTAAGTTGCCTTCACTGTGAAGACTACATTGAGATGAAGAGAGTGTACTGCATAACTACTGCATTGATATCTTTTAATAAGTATGTCACCATTAGAGAAACCATCTTTGCTTGACTGACTGAATCCCTGTTATGTCCATAACAAAAATGGGAGCCTTGTTTTCTTAAAGACAGATTCTTTTGTGGATGGCTTGCATCTTTCTTTTTGGTAAAGAAAGGAAGGGGAACTGCAGATAAGATATCAGGCTTGTCTCAAGATCAGTGTTGAATTGAACCTGATGTGTGCACAATCCTATGCATATTTATGTGGAAGCAAGTCTTAGTGGAACTAACTCAAAGGTAAATGCATATACGACTAGCAGTTGTAGTCTTCAAGTAAGCTTCAATGTCTATACTGAGGGTGGGGAAGGAATCAACACATCGCTTTATTTCACTGAAAGTTGCATTTTCACAGTTGTTTTTGTACATAGGAGTGATTTCTACCCTAGCTTAAGGAGCTTATCACATGAAGAAAGAAAGTGGAAATCCAGCCCAATAGTAGTGTGTTTTTAAGTGCCTTACCACATGATGTTATAGTTCTTCAGTTCTCTTCCCACGAGAGACAGTTGTAAAAGCAAATATTTTTTTCTAGGTGGAAAAATCTGTTCAACAAAAGACACACTTTTTCTACCATCTCTCATGGGAAGAGAACATACAACACTGTGTGATAAGGGACAGATAAAGGTGCTAAGATAATTAAATGTATGAGGAATGACAGAAAATTAACCTCTGGTTAAACTAGCATCTTTTTCCTCTCTAAACTAAACTGATTTGTCCCCTCTGCTTGTTTTCCTTCACTGTCTTGTTCTACTCTTTCTGTTTAGGTAAAATTGTTTTCTACCAGGTTTGTGATTTGGTGCTGGGTTGCTTGCCTGCTTCTATACAAATCTAAAACATGAATACTGTACAATTTCACATTTTTCTTTGAGTTTTGAGTTGGGAGTGAGTAAAAAGACCAACAATTGGATGTTCCAAAAAGATAAATCATGCACAGAGATAACATGGGAAGGCAGACCTTTTCTGATTTGGGAGCATGTGGGTCTTTTTCACACTACAGAATTATAGTACCACTTTAACTGGCATGGGTGCATCCTATGAAATTCTGAGATTTGTAGTTTGGTGAAGCACTAGAGTGCTCTGCCTGAGAGTTCTCAATCACCTTCCCTAAAATGTTAGTCCCAAGATTCCATAGGATGTTGCCATGGAAGTTAAAGTGGTGTGCATGTGCTTTAACTGTGAAGTGTCAAAGAGACTGGAGTTGATTCATTAAGGCAGAAGAGACTGGTAGCCTAATAGTCTAGAGGTCGTGCATGCCTTCTGAATCAACATCACCCAAATTTTGAGTTCCTCTAAGCTACAAGTGTAGTAAAGCTCACAGAAAAGAGAGGATATGGGGTAGATTGAATGCCAAGTCCAGAGAAAATAGGCAAGTAGCACAGATGGGTTTATAGCAGTCAACAGAGCACAAGAGAGAGCTGACAGAAATCAATAACAGCTTGAGGGCCCAATCTGAAACTCATTAATTTTAATGGAGAGAGTCCCACTTACTTTGGTAGCCCATTGGTTCAGGCCACAAGATTTTTCCTTATTAAACTATATGGCCAAACTCGTAAGCCCTTTGTACTGATAGTTCATCAGTCCAACAGACACTTACAGTTTCCCAATTAACAAAAGGTCTGCAGGTTCGTGTTCCCATGATCAAACAATTCTTTTTAAAAAAAATAATAATAGACAGTGGCTTTGTTTTTTTGTTTTGTTGTGTTTTGGTATGCCATGTGCATTTGATGCTGTGATACTGGAAGGTGCTCAGTTGTTTTTCTAAACTCAGGCTGTTTAGATGCAAAAGCAAGATCACAGCTGAACATTAACAATATATGTGTGTGATTTGATTTACCGTATATACTCATGTAATAAGTCGGCCTCATGTATATTCGAGGGCAGTTTTTGAGGCCAAAATCATGTATTTGATAGACCCCTGGATAAGTCGAGGGCATGTTACAAAAGATCTAAAGGGGGACAAAGCACCACTTCCCTCTCTACATCCCTCTTTGAACCTCTCTCAAGGGCACAGTACAGCATGGGGATACAAGTCTGGGTGCTTGCACACACCACACACACACACATCTTTGCATCAGCATTTCCAGACTCAAGCTTGCAGGGGGGGAAGAGGACACTGCCTGTAACCCCAGCCATTTCCAGACTCAAGCTGTGCGGGGGGGAAAGGAGGACACTTGCCTTTAACCCCAACAGTTTCCAGACTCAAGGACTGTGCAGGGGGAAGGAGGACACTTGCCTTTAACCCCAGAATTCCAGACTCAAGGCTTGCGGGGGGGGGGAGGACACTTGCCTTTAGCCCCAGCATTTCCAGACCCAAGGCTGCAGGGAAAAAAGGAGGACACTTGCCTTTAACCCCAGCATTTTCCAGACTCAAGGCTTGCGGGGAAAAGGAGGACACTTGCCTTTAACCCCAGCATTCCAGACTCAAGGCTTGCGGGGGGGGGGGAGGAAGAGAGAACTTGCCTTTAACCCAAGCATTTCCAGACTCAAGCTTGCAGGGAAAAAAGGAGGACACTTGCTTTAACCCCAGCATTTCCAGACTCAAGGCTTGCGGGGGGGGGGAGGAAGGAGACACTTTCCTTTAACCCACAATTTCCAGACTCAAGGCTTGCGGGGGGGGGGGAGGGAGGACACGTGCCTTTAGCCCAGCTTTCCAGACCCATGCTTGCAGGAAAAGGAGGACACTTGCTTTAACCCCAGCATTTCCAGACTCAGGCTTGCGGGGGGAAAAGGAGGACACTGCCTTTAACCCCACATTTCCAGACTCAAGGCTTGCGGGGGGGGGAAGGAGGACACTTGCCTTAACCCCAGCATTTCCAGACTCAAGGCTGCGAAAAAGGAGACATTGCCTTTAACCCAGCATTTCCAGACTCAAGCTTGCGGGGGGGAGGAAAAAAGGAGGACACTTGCCTTTAACCCCAGCATTTCCAGACTCAAGGCTTGCGGGGGGGGGGGAGGACACTTGCCTTTAACCCGCATTTCCAGACCCAAGGCTTGCAGGAAAAAAGAAGGACATTGCCTTTAACCCCAGCATTTCCAGACTCAGGCTTGCGGGGGAAAAGGAGGACACTTGCCTTTAACCCCAGCATTTCCAGACTCAAGGCTTGCGGGGGGGGGGGGAGAGGAGGACACTTGCCTTTAACCCCAGCATTTCCAGACTCAAGGCTTGCAGGGGAAAAAGGAGGACACTGCCTTTAACCCCAGCATTTCCAGACTCAAGCGTGCAGGGAAAAAGGAGGACACTTGCCTTAACCCGCATTCCAGACTCAAGGCTTGCGTGGGGGGGGAGGAGGACACTTGCCTTAACCCCAGCATTTCCAGACTCAAGGCTTGCGGGGGGGGAGAGGAGGACACTTGCCTTAACCCAGCATTTCCAGACTCAAGCTTGCAGGGAAAAAGGAGGACACTGCCTTTAACCCCAGCATTTCCAGACTCAAGCTTGCGGGGGGGGGAGAAGGAGGACACTTGCCTTTAACCCCAGCATTTCCAGACTCAGGCTTGCGGGGGGGGGGGGGAGGAGGACACTTGCCTTCCCCAGCATTCCAGACCCAAGGCTTGCGGGAAAAAAGGAGGCACTGCCTTTAACCCCAGCATTTCCAGACTCAAGGCTTGCGGGGGAAGGGAGGACACTTGCCTTTAACCCCAGCATTTCCAGACTCAAGGCTGCGGGGGGGGGGGAGGAGAGACACTTGCCTTTAACCCCAGCATTTCCAGACTCAAGGCTTGCAGGGAAAAAGGAGGACACTTGCCTTTAACCCCAGCATTTCCAACTCAAGGCTTGCGGGGGGGGGGGGAGGAGGAGGACACTTGCCTTTAAAACCAACCCCAGCATTTCCAGACTCAAGGCTTGCGGGGGGGGGGAGGCACGTGCCTTTAGCCCCAGCATTTCCAACCAAGGCTTGCAGGGAAAAAAGAAGGACACTTGCCTTTAACCCCAGCATTTCCAGACTCAAGGCGTTGCGGGGGGGAAAAGGAGGACACTTGCCTTAACCCCAGCATTTCCAGACTCAAGGCTTGCGGGGGGGGGGAGGAAGGAGGACACTTGCCTTAACCCCAGCATGTCCAGACTCAGGCTGCAGGGGGAAAAAGGAGGACAACTTGCCTTTAACCCCAGCATTTCCAGACTCAAGGCTTGCGGAAAAATGGAGGACCACTTGCCTTTAACCCCAGCCATTTCCAGACTCAAGGCTTGCGGGGGGGGGGGGAGGAGGACACTGGCCGGTAACCCCAGCATTTCCAGACTCATGGCTTGCAGGGGAAAAAGGAGGACACTTGCCTTTAACCCCAGAATTTCCAGACTCAAGGCTTGCAGGGAAAAAAGGAGGAAACTTGCCTTTAACCCCCGCATTTCCAGACTCAAGGCATGCAGGGAAAAATGGAGGACACTTGCCTTTAACCCCAGAATTTCCAGACTCAAGGCTTGCAGGGAAAAAAGGAGGACACTTGCATTTAAGCCCAGCATTTCCAGATCCAAGGCTTGCAAAAAGGGGTCCAAGCCTGGGCATGCTTCCTCTTTCTGCATCTATCTCCCTTCCCTCAGTAGCTGCTTGTTAGCTCCAGCTGCGTGGGAGGGCTGAAGGATCTCTCTCTCTCTCTCTCGGAGAGAGGAGAGGCTGCCGGCACTGGGACTCAAATGGGGAGCTGTTTACTTGGCTACAGAGGAAGGTGGGCACTGTTTTTAATTAACTTTATCAGTAGTAGTAACCTATTGACCCTTCCATAAGTCGCTCCCTGATTTTGGAGTCCATTTTGGGGCATAAATTTCTCGACTTATAGTCGAGTATATACGGTATATGGTTTAAACATAGATGAAGAAGACACTGAAATTCTTAAAAGATTTTCTGTATTTTCACTTAGTCACTATTAATGGAGAGAAGTGATCAGTGGGGTCCCACAGGGTTCTTTTCTGTGTCTGGTGCTATTCAACATCTTTATTAATGACTTGGATGACAGAACTGGGGGCATACTTATCAAATTTGCAGATGGCACCAAATTAGGAGGAGTAGCTAATACCCCAGAGAACAGGATCAAAATTCAAAATTACCTGAATAGACTAGAAAGCTGGGTGAAAACTAACAAAATGAAATTCAATACAGAGAAATTTAAGGTATTGTACTTAGGGAGGAAAAAAGAAATGTGCAGATATAGGATGGGGGATACCTGGCTGAACGAGACTACATGTGAAAGGGATCTGGGAGTCCAAGTAGACCACAAGTTGAACATGAGTCAACAGTACGACACAGCAGCTAAAAAGGCCAATGCGATTTTAAGTTGCATCAATAGAAGTATAGTGTCTAGATCAAGAGAAGTAATACTCTATTCTGCTTTGGGGCAGGCCCCACCTGGAAGATTGGGTCCATTCTGGGCCCCCAATTCAAAGGATGTGGAGAAACTGGAGCGTGTCCAAAGGAGGGCGACTAAAATGCTGAAGGATCTGGAAACCATGCCCTATGAGGAAAGACTTAGGGAGCTGGGGATGTTTAGCCTGGAGAAGAGAAGGTGAAGAGGTGATATGGTCCTCCGGGGAGTTGACTAGGCAGGCCCAGCTGCACCAGGGCTAGCCTGAAGGAAGAGATTCCTCCCTCCATAACTGTCATCTTCCAGCCTGCGAGGGAGTGACCAGGCAGGCCCACCTCCACCAGGGCTAGCCTGAAGGAAGAGACTCCTCCCTCCATAACTGCCATCCTCCAGTCTGCAAGGGAGTGACCAAGCAAGCCCAGCTCCACCAGGGCTAGCCTGAAGGAAAAGACCCCTCCTGTCCGGGATTGCTGCCAGCAATCTCTGACTTATGCTGATAACCAAGCCTGCAGCCAACGCGTGTAGGCAAAACAAACCTTGTGGAGAAGCAGTCAAAGAGCAAGCCGAGGAAACAAGCCGATGTCGGGGTTGCAGAAAGTCAAGCGTGCCGAAAGACGAGCCGCAGTCAGGAAGCCAGAAAGCAGCGTGGTCAAAACAGTCCGAGGTCACAATAGCCAATTGATAACAAAGGTCCGGTCCGAGGTCAAGACAACAAGGTAGCAAGGTAACAAGATGTCAGGAGCTAGAGCGACAGCAATCACACCAAGGGCTCATGCAATAAACTCTAGCAACAAACTCAAGCCTCTCTCCCACTTAAATCAGGGAAGCTCTCCCTCGAGCCACCTGAGGCTGGTTTGCTAATTGTCTTTCTGCAATCCTCCTGGATCTGCGCCTGCAAGCACTCTCGGCCCTTCTCGCTTGATAAGAAGGCACTTGCAGGCACGCCTCGTCTCCCGAGTCACCACTAGGCTGTGGCACCATAGAAGGCCTTTCCTCAGCACTAGGACCTGGTTGGACCTCCTGCTCTGGGGCTGGGGAAGCACAGCTGGGACCTGGCAGAGCAGAACTAACACCTGGCCTTGCTCAATCAGCCCTTGCTCTGGAGGAGGCTCATCCTCCTCCTCATCCTCCGAGAGCTCATCTTGGCTGGCCATGACACCTCCCTCCATAACTGCCATCCTCCAGCCTGCGAGGGAATGACCAGGCAGGTAGAGCTCCATCAGGGCTAGCCTGAAGGAAGAGACCTCTCCCTCCATAACTGCCATCCTCCAGCCTGTGAGGGAGTGACCAGGCAGGCAGAGCTCCATCAGGGCTAGCCTGAAGGAAGAGACTCCTCCCTCCCTGTCATCTTCCAGCCTGCAAGGGAGTGACCAGGCAGGCCCATCTCCATCAGGGCTAGCCTGAAGGAAGAGACTCCTCCTCCCATTACTGCCATCCTCCAGCCTGCATGGGAGTGACCAGGCAGGCCCAGCTCCATCAGGGCTAGCCTGAAGGAAGAGACTCCTCCCTCCATAACTACCATCCTCCGGCCTGCGAGGGAGTGACTAGGCAGGCCCACTTCCACCAGGGCTAGCCTGAAGAAGAAGAGCCCTCCCTCCAGTCCATCTGCCTTGGTCCAGGCCTCAGAGGGAGAGAAGAACCACTGGACTTCATCCCCTTTCCCACCACCATTCCCTTCTCCTTTTATGTCATGTCTTTTAGATTGTAAGCCTGAGGGCAGGGAACCATCTAATAATTGTAAGCCGCTCTGATAGCCATTAGGGCTGAAGGGTGGGGTATAAATACCATAAATAATAATAATAATAATAATAATAATAATAATAATAATATGATGATGATGATGATGATGATGATGATGATGATGATGATGATAGCCCTGTTTAAATATTTGAAGGGATGTCATATTGAGGAGGGAACAACCTTGTTTTTTGCTGCTCCAGAGACTAGGACCCGGAGCAATGGATGCAAGCTACAGGAAGAGATTCCACCTCAATATTAGGGGGAACGTCCTGACATTTAGGGCTGTTCAACAGTGGAATACACTCCCTCGGAGTGTAGTGGAGTCTCCTTCTTTGGAGGTCTTTAAACAGAGGCTGGATGGCCATCTGTCAGGGATGCTTTGACTGAGAGATCCTGCATGGCAGGAGGTTGGACTGGATGGTCATTGTGGTCTCTTCCAACTCTATGATTCTATGATTCTATGAATGGAGGTCAAGAATAGCCCTGCTCAGATAGTGCATACTCAAGGTCGTGGATATTGGACTGGATGGCCCTTGTGGTCTCTTCCAACTCTGTGATTCTGTGATTTTATGGCAGGATACAGACCGCCCCTTTGGGGCAGCCTGCACCTGCCCCTTTCCCTGACAGATCGGGACCAGAATTGCCACGGCAGCAGCCCCGAAGCCCCCAATTTGCCACTTTTCCAGGCCTTGGGGAAGCGGCAAAATGCCACTTCTCCGCGGCCTGGAAAGGGGTGTCCGTGAGGCTTCATGCCCCAAGAACACCCCGTCAGCGGCGGGGAAAGAGAGAAAGGGGCCACTTGGCCCCTTTCTCTTTAGTATTGCTGGCGCGGCCATGTAATGGCCACACCAGCGATACGCATTTTGGAGCTCCTTTCGGTGCCGCTAAAAGGGCATCACAGGCGCCCTGCAGCAGTGCCAGGGTGTAACGGCCACGCCGCACCATTTGGACGCGATGCGGCCATCGTCAAAATGGTGGCACCCATGTAGACAGGGTCCCTAGGGTTAGAGAGCATCTAAAAAGGATGCTCCCAGGCAACCCTAGCACATACTCAGTACGTGCTTTTTGGCCCATCTGGAAAGGGCCTATGATACCTTGATTGAATCAGTCTGTCTATAGCATAGAGAGCCAGTGTAGTGTAGTGGTTTGAATGTTGTACTACGACTTTAGAGGCTAGGGTTCAATTCTCAACTCAACCATGTAAACTCAGTGGGTGACCCTGGGCAAGTTACATTCTCTCAGCCTCAAAGGAGGGCAATGGCAAACCTCCTCTGAAGAGCTATGCCCAGAAAGCCCCATTATAGGGTTGCCAATACTGTGACCTTAATGATTCAGACTTTGCTGTTAAATAATACATCTTAATACTTGAGGATCAAGTTCTTTCATATTTCCTTTCCAAAACCTCATCCTCTTCCAGAGGTTAAGAATAGGAGGTCATAGTATCACCATATGGCAAGGCCAACTTGACTGCAAATAACAACAACCACAACTGTTTAGATGAAATGTGGCAGTATACAGTGGTACAGTAGAATGGTGTCCTTATATAATGTGACAAAATCAATATTTGCTTTTTGGATTGATTGTACCTAGCCCAGCCAGCTTTACAGTATCTGAGTGAAATGAGATGAGAAAATACGGCTGGGAGACAGTGATTTGTCCAAGCCTGCAACCTGTCTGGCTGTGAAGTTAAACTAAGGATTCTCATTTCCAGATTGACCACCCTTAATCAAGCTGAAATTTTGCTTCCATTTTCTATGACCTGCTAGTCTTTTTCATCAACACATAAGATTGTCTGGACTGAATGAATGGACAAAGAAGTTACCTTATCTTGTAATCACTGGGCTGATGAGACAAAGTGCCATTTGTAAAGAAGTCAACCACTTAGCATTAGTTTGACCCCTGTAAAGTATATGTGCAAGCTTTGCAATTCCCAAGATGGTGGTGCTTATAATACTTCATAATCAGAAATTGGGAGGAGGAATGTGAGGGGGAAGTGGAATTAGTTTCCTAGCAAGGGAAAACATTAAAATGTGTGTTTTCAAATGATGAAGCCTGACCTTGCTCTGCCAGAGGGCTCAAGATGACAAATCATCTAATCAGCCAGGTTATCCAGTCATGACCATGCTGAAAATGAAGGCTTCTTCTTTGGCTAATGACGGAACATGGATGCCTGTTAACCATAGATATAATAGACAGATCCTCTTATGCTCACACCAACACATGGTATCTTCATTTACTTTCACCCTCTTCCTGGAAGCACATAAGCACAGAGAAATCTGATAAATCCCCTCTAGGGCCCTGCTATTTGTCTTTCCACAGCTTTGTTTTTATGGATAATCCAGGGTGGATTCCTATCTCTTAGAATGCCAAAGCTTTCCTCATAGGATCCATGAAATAGAAGCATCTGATATTAATTTACTTTTTAAAATCATTTTATTTACTGAATGGTTTGAAAGGAAGCAGATCAACCTTGTAAAATATTGGATTTTTCATTTGATTAAAAGTCAGTAAATCAAGACCTCAGTACTTCTCTGCTTAGGCTACAGCTCCATTTTTCTGGTGCATGGCAGCCAGGTTTGAAGTTGCTCATACTTCACTGGGTTTTCTCTGTAAGGTAAATGAACCACTGCTTACGGTGTGCAAGAGACACTATGAGACTGGAAACAACCAATTTTTCCCAAGGTTATTGTCTTCCTCCAACCGTTCTCCCCCCCCCACACACATACACACACACACACAGAGAGAGAGTGAGAGGTGAAGCACACATGCACTAAGAGTCTGTGTTCTTTGGGTCACACCTCAGTGGCCATGGCAGTATAATTATGAATAAATTAGTTATCCATTCCTGGTTTGGGTCAATATCAGTGTGTATGTGTGTTCTACCTTTTTCCCCCCCTAAATGAAGTCCAAATGAGTTTGTCAAAATCTCTTCCATTGAAAATCAATTCTAAAAACAAAAATCTCAAAATGTTAACAATGTCAGCAATCAGTAAGACCATCATAAAAAGAATAAGCTATGAGAATATGACTTTTCAGTCCTGAGGGCCACATGCAGTCTCAAATGCACATGAAAGAACATACACATACACATATATCTAGTGATCCCTTGGAAGGATAGAAGTGGAAACTTCTCCCATCCCTCAGCAACACTTGGTTTCTCTTCTTCCTGTTTTCTTTATTTATTTTCCTCTAATTTATTCCGTTTACATCCATTACTTTTGATTTCCATTACTTTTTCTTTCCCACAAACACCTCTTCTCTCTTCCACTTTTATCATCTCAGCAACCAAATGAATATTTTGCTTTTGTACTTGCTTTTGAAGTTGTGGAAGAGTCACAGAGCCCTTTGAGAATATGAGAACAGCACTTCTTAAGCTATCTGATAAGAGAAACCGGCAATTAAGTTTTCCCAATTTACCATTTGCTACATTTGTATTTTTCTTTCCTGGAAACTCACCAGGGACCAGGAAGTCATGGCTCATGGACTACCAGTAGCCCATGGAGCCACACTCTAGGTAGCACTGTGAAAAAGATGCTCTGGCTCCTGCATTCAGAGGGCAAGCCCCCTGCTTGAGTGTCCTCAGAAGAAAAATTGTCCACAGTGGAAATGACCAACACCTTTTCAGCAGTAAAGCTAGCCTTGATGTAAGGAATCAAGTGGTTGCTGAGAAGGCTGAAAACTGAGAACAGTATGACTGCTGTGACCATAAGTGCAATGATAAATTAATAGGTACTGCAAGGAAGTGGCAGTGGCAAGGAAAGTCACATGTGGGATGGGGGGGCGGGAGCAGAGGCTCAGATAAGATTGCTGCAGGTCCAGCCCCACAGATTTAAACCATAGATTTGGTAAAACAAGTTTATGGTTTCCTGTTAAAATCCTGGAGATCTGGGACACACCTGTCTTGTGAGATAGTTCTAAATTTTGGAAAACATAATTAAAAGAGCTCATCAGCCAGTCTTTACCATCTTTTCATCTGAATACAATCTAGAGCAAGTTGGCTGATCTCAAAATAAATAGATGTTCATAACGTTTTCATCACACATACTTATGAAAAATGCATTTCATACTGCCTTTTGGCCCAGAGTGGTTTACAGCAATTAACATCTCAATACAGTTAAAACTGGAAAGCATTAAAAAGAAAAGGGGATGAGAATTTATAGCAAGTGGCAACAACATGTATATATATTTTTTAAAATCCTAAAACAGCTGCTTCATGGAGATCAGAGGACTCCATCCATTTATCCATTTATTTATTTATTTGTACACAGGCATGCAGGCACACCCCCAGAAAGAATAAGATAGGCTGTAGTATGAGATTAAATCTCAGTGCATCCTGAGTTTTTGCCTTCCTGCCCACAAATACTTTTGTACATCACCTTGATTCATTGAATCCCTCTCTTGCTCTCACACACACAGGGTCCTGAAATGCCACATTCTGTGACCAGGTGCCCAGTCTGGTGCTAGATTGGTGCAATTATCTAGTGTTAGTTGAATATGGTATTATCTTGAGAAACAGTCTTTACCAGGACAATGAGGAACCAAAGCTTTGACTACTAGGAATTGTCTGTGCTTGTGGATCATGTTAATTGGTTAATTCATTGGTTAATTTTGTCTTATTCACTAGTCTAGACCTTGCAGAGTATGTTGCGGTAGAGGTGTGAACACAAACTGTTCACCTGTTAACTCCCAAACAAGGCCTCAATCACTGGAGAACAATGCACTAGTTAGTGAGCCCCATAGTGAATTGAGCATTGAAATTTGTTTGTATTGCCCTGGGTGCTCAACCAAGTACTTGAAAATGGCAGGGATCAAAACAACACAGCTGGTCAACAGCCAATTTTATATCATACATCTTAACTTGAAAAGTAAACATATATCAAGACAGTGACTGGGTACATAATAGCTCAGTGGAAACTGACGATCTAGTGCCAGACTGTAAGAAAGACTCAAAAGTACTTTAAAATGAAAAATGGGGGAGAGGGGAGTGCACGTATCAAATGCTGCTTGTCCACCCCTTTGAAAATCATCTTCTTTGTAGTACCATCCCTGGAGGTAAACACCCACTTCGGTGACTGAGCTGCAGTGTAGGGAACACTTGGCTGGCAGGGCATACAAACAGACACTTCGTGCCAATGGTAGGGAGGATGTGGAGCTATTTTAGTTCCATTTGCAGTCACTCTGGCAACTGTGTAGGAACAGCATTTTAGGTAGCTTTCCACTTCAGGAGTGGAAATGGTGTTACAGCCTGGGGGAAGGCTATGGGAGGTGAGCTCCTGTTTTAGGTTTCCTCAGGAGGCATTCCCCCCTGTGACTGAAGAAGGGAAAACTCCATGCCAAGCAGCATGCAGAGTCTGCAAAGAAGAACAGGGAGAACAGTGAAGAGAGTCTGGATTGGCTGCTTGTGACATCACCAAGCAGTCCTGCCATTGGTCTCGCATCAGTTTGTGTGAGTGTTGGCTGTTCCCTTTTGGTTTTGCAGTGCTGACAAATACAAGTATGATTACAGGAAAGGCCCAATGGCAAACCTGATTAGCTTTCTGTGGTAATAAATATTGCCAATTATTCCACAGGGGAGGGAGAACAGTGAGAGGAATTTCCCTCTGGTAATGAGGAGCAGGCTTCTCTTTTCATCTTATTTTTATTTGGGTTACGAGAGGTTATTAGGTGGCAGACTTGGAGGGGGCGATACAGGATTTTGCATGAATATTGATAAATACTAAAGCCTCTTCTCTTTCCATTGCCTGAGGCCACGTCTGCTGGGATAAGCAGCCAGGGCTCACAATTCTCTCTGTGTATGTGTTTCTGTGGGGGCAAGTGAACAAGAAGGGATTTGTCTGCATCCTCCCGAGTGATAAAAGAGCACTGGTTTAAAAGCTGTATGTCAAGACACCAGAGTAGTGGATCAAAAGGAACTAAGCAGGATTCTTCAGGTCATAACATCATGTAAAATACCACTGGATACAAATAATTGTGCCTGCATGTTGTTTCTGACTAATGGTGACCGATAGGCGAATTTATTGCAGGGTTTTCTTCACAAGATTTGGTTGTCTTTGTCTTCCTCTGAGGCTGAGAGAATGTGGCTTTCCCAGTCACCCAGTGGGTTTCCATGCCCCAGCAGGGATTCGAACCTTGGTCACTAGGGTCCTAGTCCAACACTCAGACTACTGCCTCATACTGGTTGTCTACATATACCTTTTAGTTAAGGATAATTCAGACATTTGGGACCTAGAAGCATCACATTAGAAGTAGATTCCCAGGATGTTAAACCCTTTTCTGAGAATGATGAAGGCTGGATAAGGACAGGTTGCTTACCTGTAACGGTATTTCTTCGAGTGGTCATCTGCGAATACATACAAATGGGTTTCACTGCGCCTGCGCAGTGCTGTTCGGAAACTTCTGGAATCACTAGGCAAAGTTCACTTTGCAACATATAGAAACTTTGCGGTAACTCCGCCCACCCGTTATAAGGCCCCTGCCTTCCCGCTCTTTCCCCAGTTCCGCAATTTTTCCGCCAAGCAGGCGATGGAAAGAGCCAATAAGAGCAGGACACTGAGGGGACGGACGGGTGGGATTTGTATGTATTCACAGATGACCACTCGAAGAAATACCGTTACAGGTAAGCAACCTGTCCTTCTTCTTTGTGGTCTCTGCGAATCATACAAATGGGTTTAGACTGACTAGCTTAGGTATGCGGCGGAGGGAGTGTCCTGAAACCAAAGCTATGGTAACCAAGGTATATCATTGACAGAATAAAAACCTTGACCCATAAAAGAGTCAGTCTTTGTTTGTGCACAAACACTTCAACACAGCCATAACATTGCAGAACCTGAGAAGGGAACGTAAGGTCATGCAAGACCAATCCCATGGTAATT
Organism: Sceloporus undulatus; assembly: GCF_019175285.1. NCBI lineage: Eukaryota > Metazoa > Chordata > Lepidosauria > Squamata > Phrynosomatidae > Sceloporus > Sceloporus undulatus. The sequence goes on from NC_056522.1 coordinate 267,014,812, forward strand.
TGTGCAAACCAACATTCAATAGGAATGTAAAACAGTGGCATAATTAAAATAACCTTGTAAAGAACCATCATCAGTGGTGCAACCAATGCAACCCTGAGACCAACACAGCCCTCCCGAAAGCTGCGTCTAGGATGGCCCTGGTGTCCAGCCTGTAATGCCTTAAGAAAGTCAGAGGCTGGGACCAGACAACAGTCTTGTAGACATCCTCTAAGGGAATCCCCGACAGGGATGCTGAGGATTTGTGACACTGCCCTTGTGGAGTGGGACCAAGCCCTGTCAGGGAGTGGTTACCCAACAGTTCATAGCAGAGGTGGATGGTACCAGCCACCCATTGGAAAAAACTCTGCGCGGACACAGGCAACCTCTTCATTGGTTCCGAGTAGCACAGAGAGGGTCTCTCGGACCGACTGGAGGCAGCGGTTATGTCCAAGTGAAAAACCAGCGCCTTCCTGGCATCAAGAGAGTGCAGGCTTCACCCTGCGTCCAAAGTCGGGTTGGACGCCGGAGTAGGCAACACAATGACCTGGCCCATGTGGGAAGCAGGCAGTACTTTGGGCAAGAAAGTAATGTCTGACTGGAGGACTACCTAATCCTTGTAAACCTAAGGAAGGGCTGGTCCCTCCGCAAGGCACAGAGGTCGCCCGCACAGCGGGCAGAGGTGATGACCCCAAGGAAGGCAGTCTTCCAAGTAAACAATCTCAAGTCCATCGTGGCCATCGGTTCAAAAGGTTTGGATTGAAGAGCGGACAGCACCGCCTCCGGGCTTCAAGCTGGTAGCAGTACCGACCCAAGGGGATGCAGGTTGGCACATCTCCTAAGAGGGTGCAGGTTGGCACCTCTCCTACGGAACCTCTACAAGGAAGGGGCTAAGCCTCCTCCACTTAATGGCATAGGACCGCTGGGTGGATGGTTTCTGCATAGGCAGGGTCACAGACCTCACTGCATCAGGCAGTGAGGCTAGGGCTGGATTCTCCAGACCACCAGCGGCAGGCTCTCAATGTCCGGGTGGAGGATCTGGCCGTCCTGGATCGATAGCAGGTCCAGACGGAAGTCGAGGCGGAGGGAGCATCTCTTGGAGGTGGAGAAGAGACGCGAACAAGGGCTACCACGGTTACCACGGAGCAATCAGGATCACATCCGATTGGTCCGTTGTCATCTTGGACACCACCCTGATGATGAGAGGGAAGGGAGGAAAGGCGTAGAGCAGCTCTCCCATCCAAAGGAAGGCGAACGCGTCTCCGAGGGATCCGTCCATTCGCCTCCCGGAGCAGAACTGGGGACAGTGGCTGTTCCATTCGGTCGCGAAGAGATCGACTTGGGAGGTCCCCCACCGGTCGAACAGGTCGCTGACCATCTCCGGATGGAGCCTCTACTCGTGGCACCGGAGGAGATCTGCTTAGGCAATCCGCCAGGTCGTTGTCCTCTCCTGGCAGGTGAATTGCGTAGAGGAGCATCTGTCTCTGGATGAACCAGCTCCAGACACGCAGAATGAACTTGAGCAGGGTCCTGGATCTGGAGTCTCCCTGCTTGTTGATGTAATACATCACAGTGGTGCCGTCTGTTCTCAGGAGGACCACCTTGTCCGCGACAGCGGATTTGAATGCCCTCAACGCCTTGTCGGCTTCCAGCATCTCCAACGTGTTGATGTGGAAACGTTTGTCCCGGGCAGACCACTTGTCCTTGACAACAAGGTTGAGCAGGTGGGCGCCCCAGCCTTCCAGGGGAACATCTGTTGTCAAAGTCAGTTGAGGCTGGGGTTGTTGGAAGGGCATTTTGATGGAGACGTTGAAGCAAGCCAACAACCATCTCAGAGAAGCGGCCATTGGCCTCAGTACCATGAGATACCTGGTCGGGGAGTCCTCCATCAGTCTGAAGACTGAGGGGACCGGGAGGAAACAGGCCTGAAGGGGGCGGAGGCTAAGCCTTGCCCACGGCGTCACGAACGCTGTCAACGCCATGTGGCCTAGGGCTACCTGGACGTCTCACCCTTCTGTGGGAGATGCAAGGCTTAGTGAAGCTGCCAACGCCTGAGAGGGTCCGGAGGGGGAAAGGCGGAGCATCCTTCAGAGTCGGGGATGGCCCCGATGAACTTAGCCTGCCTGGCTGGTGTGTAGTGGCTTTTCCTCGGAGGCAATCAGGCCGAGGGGTGCCCAGGGTGCAAGGTGAATGAGACTGTCTCCTGGTAATCCCACTGTGAGTCGGCGGCAACAACAGTCGCCGAGATATGAAAGACTCTGTAACCCCTCTGATGGAGGTATACCACCACTGGAGCCATGCACTTTGTGGGGGCCCTCAGGGCCGTGGCTAGGCTGAAGGGAAGTACGTTGCAGTGGTATCGGTGAAGCTGATGGCGAAGGCGAGGGATCTCCGGTGGGACTCTCGACTCCCGATGTGGAAGTGGACTTCCCCCAGGTCGAACATCGCGAACCACCGGCCCTGGTGGAGTAGAGGCAGAATAGAGGCCAAGGTTACCATCCCGAACCGGCGGTAGTGGGAAAGCCTCAAGATGTCTGAGAACTGGAGGGGAGGGAGACGAAGTGCGAAGGAACCCCTCGGGTTCTCTTCTTCCCCCGGTCGGTATCCTGATGGCGGGACTTCCGATACCGGGGTGTGTGTGTGTGCGTTGCGATGACCAGAGGAGGAGGAAGACTGAGAGGGGTAACGCCACCTCTGGGAGTCCTGCTGGTGAGACTGTCGGTCTTGCTGGAAAGACCGATGCGACCGACCTTGGGGCTGCCACGGTCGCTGTCTCTTCCGGCCGGGCGAGATGGAGGCCGACGACATCCCGTGGTTCTTGGCCACTGCTTTCATCCTGAAATTGCGGTTCAGGCGCACGTCAGTCTCAGCGTGACAGAGACCAGAGCCGTGAAGTGGCATGTCCTCAATAACTGTCCTGAAGTTGGTGTTCAGGTCAGATCAACGCAGGGATGCATGTCGGCAAAGAGCCATCGATGCCGCCATGGCCCGTCCCGCGCAGTCAGCCACATTTGTGGAGGCAGTGATGAGCTAGCTCCCGATGGAGCGGGCCTCATCTATGATCTCCTCCAGGCACCTCTAGACATCATTCGGGACGTCAGGGATGAATGGCAAAAAACCCCTCCATCGAGGTCTGGATGTAAGCCCCCATGTAGGCGTTGCCGGAGGCGTCGTCTGTTTGGGGATGAAGGTCTGCTGTGTCCCTTTGACTATCGCCAAATTTTGTTTGGGGTGGCCGGTCAACCAGAAACCGGTGGATGGAGAGATCTGGTACAGGAATTCAATCCTGCGGGACGATCTCACCAAGGGGGCCGGCACCTCTCAGGGCCGCCTGACGAAGGTCTCCAGAGATGGCAGCAGCGGGATGGATGGCGGGGACGGTACACGGCCGTGCACCCTGTGTTGGACTGGGTCGTGAGCTTTCTCCTCGGGGAAGGAAAGCCCAATGTCCAGGGACCTTGGCATCTTGATGATGTGCTCATTGAAAGAGCGGCCATCACCGGTGAGAAAGGAAGGCTCGGGGTGGTGCAACCTCTGAGGAGAAGCCTGGATGCAGGCCTCATCGTCTGATGGGTCCTCCAAAGATGACAAGATTTCTGGCTCCGAGACAGTGTCTGATGCCAGTGGGAGATCTGGCACCTGGACTCGCGTGGGGGACGCATCGGAAGCTGAAAGCTGCCAATTCCAGAGCGGGCCGCTACGGCTCGAATGTTGAAGCCCTCGCATGCGACACCGGGGGCTTCCCTCTCTCAGGGGCCATAAGACGGAGATTCAGCCTCGTGAATTTTCTGAAGGATCCTCATCAGACGGTTCATCCTCGCCTGAGTGAATAGTCAGAGAGGACGACGCCCTCCATGGAGGTCTGGCCGTCTCCGCATTGACGCGGACAAATTCCACAGTCGAAGGCAGTGGGGAGTCGATTGTGGAAACCGCATACGATGCCGACGACTCCTTCGGGCGAGAAGAAACCGGAGTCGGAGTCCTTTAGGCTGGAGAGTGCGTCTTGTGCGAAGCGCGCTCCTCGCCCTTGGAGGACGCCACTGACTCACCTGGTACCGGGTGGATTCAGGCCTCTTGGGCATGGAGTCGTCCAAAGCCCCCTCAGAGTGCCTCTTCTTAGAGGATCCCGGCATCTCGCCCCGCTCCTCAGGGAGGGGGGAAGGGATTGCCCGGCAGGTCTGACAGGACAATGATCCCTGAAGGCTGAGGCTTGGTCGCCTTGCCCTCGTCCTCCGGTGTGGCGTTCATTGATGGCACCCAGGGTGCCCCCATCTTGGGCGGCTTGGAGGCGTGTCGAGACGCCTTCGATGATGCCTTCGACGACGCCTTGGAGGATGGGACCGGCACGGCCAGGGCGTCCGCATCCGCTCGTTCCTTCGAGCACGAACCCTCCGAGGATGACTTCGTCCTGGACTTGGCCTTGGGCTCGGAACCCTCAGTCCCCGGCGTTATGTGGGGGCGCTTGGAGGGTTTGTTGGTGGCACTGGGTTTGAATGAACCACGGGCCACATCCGCTCGATCCTTCGAGCGTGAGCCCTCCGGGGATGCCTTCCTCCCGGACTCCGTCTTGGGCTCGGAACCCTCAGTCCCCGACGTTATGTGGGGGCGCTTGGAGGGTTTGTTGGTGGCACTGGGTTTGAATGAACCACGAGCCACATCCGCTCGATCCTTCGAGTGCGAGCCCTCCAGGGACGCCCTCCTCCTGGACTCCGTCCTGGGCTCGAAACCTTCAGTCTCCAACGTTTTGTGGGGGCGCTCAGAGGGTTTGTTGGTGGCACTGGGTCTGAATGAACCACTGGCCACATCGGCGGTGGTGGACGATTCAGCCACTGGTGGGCAGGCACCACGCTGGACACGCTGGCCCGGGAAGAAGAAGCAGGCGGCATAGCCGAGGGAGCCGACGATGTAAGAGAGGGCCCCCCCCCATGGGTCTTGCCCTGGTCGATGGCCGAAGTCAGCCAGGACTCACAATTCTTCCGAGCCTGCGAAGAGAGGGGCTTGCAGAATGGACAAGTCTTCGGACCGTAGTCCTTTCCCAGATGCACCTTGTCTCCGCAACGTCACACTTTGAAAGGTGCTGGAGACCTTTCCGAAGAAACAAAAGCGGAGGGAAAGTCCAAAATCGAAGCAACAAGCTGAGAGTCCGAAGTTATCAGGGGCGGGAGACAACGAATGGTCAAAACCACAGTGATTCCAAGCAAGCTAAAGAGCGAGTGAAGTTCCCTGAAGCAGCTAGCGTGGCGGAAAAAAGGAACTGGGGAAAGAGCAGGAAGGCAGGGGCCTTATAACGGGTGGGCGGAGTTACCGCCAAAAAGTTTCTATATGTTGCAAAGTGAACTTTGCCTAGTGATTCCAGAAGTTTCCGAACAGCACTGCGCAGGCGCAGTGAAACCCATTTGTATGATTCGCAGAGACCACGAAGAAGAAATTAAGATTCAGTCTTCTTTGACAATGGAACATGGTGGCTCAAGAGTTAATACACTGACTCTGTTGATCGCCAGAGCGGCGGGTTGGCAGTTCAAGGCCCGGGTGCCACATGATGGAGTGAGCTCCCATCACTATTTCCAGCTTCCGCCAAACTAGCAAGTCAAAAGCATGCAAATGCAAGTAGATAAATAGGTACCACTTCACTGGGAAGGTAATAGCGTTCAATGCAGTCATGCTGGCCACATGACCAACAGAGTAGTCTCTGACAAAGCTGACTCTTCGGCTTGGTAATGGTTATGAGCACCACCCCCCTACAGTCAGAGACAGCTTGACAACCTTGCTAGAGGGGAATACCTTTACCTTTTACTTCTTTGACAGAGTTCACAAATGGAAGCACTGAATCTTTTGGGTCTCTCTGAAACTAGTTTTATCAAACTGAAGGAAACAGGCAGTATATATACTTCATAGCTAAAAATTTTACTGATTAAATTTAAAGGTATATTCAAACATAGGGAAACAGAGAGAGAGAGAGTACTTCCTGACAGTAAGAGCTGTTTGACAGTGGATCACACTCCACTGGAACGTGGTGGAGTCTCCTTCTTTGGAGGTCTTTAAACAGAGAGTGGATGACCATCTGTCAGGTATGCTTTGATTGTGGGTTCCTGCATGGCAGGGGATTGGAGAGAATGACCCATGTGGACTCTTCCAACTCAGTAGTTGGAAGTTCTGTGTAGTTGCTGATCATGCAGAATAATACTCCAAAAGAAATCCATGAGTGTGTCATGCAAATATTGAGTGACAAATGCCCATCATAGACAATTGTGAAGAAGTCTGCCAATTTTTAGCATGGAGATTTTGAGAGCATAGATGTAGCAGGGTCTGGGAAACTTTAACAGTGTCTATTCCTGAAATGGTTGAGCATGTTCATGACCTGATTTTGGCAGATTGGTGGATCTCATCTAAAGCAATTGCTTAGTAGAGATGTTCTAGAAATGCATTAGCTTTATAATGAATAGTTGGTTCTGCAGAAGCTGTCAGCCAAGAAGGTGCCAAAATGTACGAATGCTGACCAGAGATGAATTGAGTGGATACCTCCAGGTTGATTTTGCAGCATTTTGAGCAATCTAGTGATATGTTTTTGGAACAACCTGCCAGTGTTGGTGAAACATAGCGGCATCTGCACTGCAGAAGAAGTACAGTTTGATATCACTTTAACTGTCATGGCTTACTGCTATCAGTTTCTGGTATTTGTAGATTTGTGCGATATTTTGCTGTCCCTGTCAGAGCATTCTAGTGCCACGACAAACTACGAATCCCAGGATCCCTAGCACTGAGCCATGGCAATTAAAGTGATGTGATACTGCATTATTTCTACAGTGCAGATAAAGCCATGGGCCGGTTACAGACCGGCGTTTTAGTGCGTGACGAGCACGCACTAGGGTTACAAAAGGGCGGTGCTTCCGCACCGCCCTAACCCTAGTGCTTGCTCATCATGCACTAAACGGCGGCGGCCGTTCCATATGGCCGCCGCCGTGAGGACGTCACGACCACGCCGCCTCTAGAAGGGGCGGTGCGGATGTGACGTCCTCAATCCGCAGCAGGGCGCCTAGGGCGCCTTTTCCGCGGACCAGGAAGGAGCTCCGTTTCGGAGCTCCTTCCTGGTCCGCGGCACCGCTTTGCTTCGCTGGGAGCAGCCTTCAGACGGCTGTGCCCAGCGAAGCAAGGGAGAAAGGGGCCAAGCGGCCCCTTTCTCCCCCTCCTCGCCACTGCGGGGTTTCCTTGGGGCTTGAAGTCCCAAGGACACCCCTTTTCAGGCTGCGGGGAAGCGGCGTTTTGCTGCTTCCCCGCAGCCTGAAAAGCGGCGGATCGGGGCCTCAGCGGCTGCCGGTGTATCCGCTGAAGCCCCGATACTCCGAGGAAAGGGGCGGGTCCAGACCGCGTCTATAACCCGCCCTGGTTACATCACTATCATCTGGGTACCAAACAATAGTTCTTGTAGTGGGTTCTCCACAGTTAAAGAAATTAAAGACTCAAAGATCAGAGGGAAAGGTCGTGGCCACATTTTCTGGGATAAAGAAGGTATTTTGATGACTATCTTTCAGAAGCACCAAACAACAGAGCAGAATACTACTTTAACTTGCTATGCCCGTTAGATGAGGTTTTGAAGGAAAAGTGATGAAGGAAGCTATGGGAAGTGTTTTCTTTTTGCAGAACAACACACCTGCTCACAGGGCTGGCAAGAAGATGGATGTTTTGAGCAATTTGGGGTATGCGTACATAGACCATCTTCCCTTTCTTACCAGATCCTGCTCCATGTTATGATTTCTTGTTTCCCAACTTTTAAAAAAGTTTGAAATGACTTTTTCAAATGATCCAGAGGTGACAAAAGCAGAAAAATAATATTTCAGTGGCCAGACGTCAGCTTTTTATTAACGATAAAAGAAACTTGAGAAATGATGTGCCAAGTGCACTGAAGTTTGGGCTGAATATGTGAAATAGCATGTAAGTTTAATGTGTCTAGGTCATTCCCTTCTTGGTTGGGCCAAGAACTTTTCAGCACCCCTTTATATATGCTAGGTTTCACTAGCATAGATGTTTGCTTGAATCACCTTTTTCAACTGACAGAAAGCACTGGGTACTGCCAAGAAATTGGTTAATCAGTCAATAAATAAAATAAATGCATAGTGGGGTAGAAGAGACTTCTTCTCCTTTTAAGACTTCTGTGTGACTCCTGAAGAGTTTGAGCCAGTGTGGTATAGGGATTTGATTTTTAGATTATTACTTTGGAGACCAGGGTACAAATGCCCTCTGAGCCATGGAAACCCACTTGTGTGACCTCGGGCCAGTCCCACTCTCTCAGTCCCAGAGGAAAGCAAAGACAAAACTCCTTTGAATAACCTTGCCAAAAAATCCTGTGATAGGTTCACCTTAGGGTTGCTATAAATCAGAAACTGAAGGCACATAATAAGAACAACAACAACTTGTAGGGTTAATTAAAGAAGACCTATTGTCATTGGTCCATAACACACTGCAGTACAGTGCTGACAGGACTAGATCAATCATTCGTTTTTTTAAAAAAACTTATTCCGATTTTTTTTTAAATTGCAACACTGCAGGAGTTCTCTCTTTTCATGCACTTGTGCAGTTGGATTATATACTGTAATCTGTGTGCATCACATGGGGAAAAATCTATCTGGACTGTGGCGCTCTTCAGTGATTTGTGATCAGCAATTCTCATGATAACATACGACATTCTCTGCCCCAGACCTTTCAAGTATGCCTATCCTCATACATACAAATACCCTTTGAAAACCATCCTTCTTTCAGGATGCTTAAATTTGCAGTTTGCTTCACCATCTGCAGAAAAGATGTGGACATTACTAACTACTACTCTAAATGGGACTAGATAGGACAGGCTTTCCGATGTTTTATCTCTTTTTCATCTTCCCTCTTGGCATATGTTTCTCTGAATGAAGCACTTTTCCTTGCTTGTAGAGCCAGCATGGTGTAGTGGTTTGAATGCTGGACTATGACTTTGATTCCCAGCTTGGCCATGAAACCCACTAGGTGACCTTGGGCAAGTCATATGCCCTCAGCTTCAAGGAAAGGCAGTGGCAAACCTCCTCTGAACAAATCTTACCAAGAAAACCCCATGATAGAATTGTGTTAGGGTCACGATAAGTCGGAAATAACTTGAAGGCACACAACAACAATAACAACAACAAAGGACAGGGTTTCTTGTGTTTTGTCTCTCTCTTTCATCTTTCCTCTTGGCACATGTGTCTCTGTATGAAGCGCTTTTCCTTGCTTGTTCACCAAAGCCGCTGCCTTATTTAATCCTTCTTTCCAGCTGATGTGGAGAAAGCCTCTGGGGTATTTCAGCATCTAGAACAATGAAAGGGTATTGTGTCCTCTGTTCACCTTCCGAGGGAGGAGGTGACACCGATCATGTAAGACAGGAATCCAGAGTGTAACCAATTGAAGTTCATTTCCCTTGCAACTAGCACACATTGTAGGGTTTTGTTTCTGTTTTCTCTTATTTTGGCACAGGGAGGTTCTTTTTTTGCATATAAATTAGATCATCCAGGCTGTTGAACTCTTTCAGAAATCGCAGCTTCTAGCATCCACTGCTCCACCTGTTTCCTTCCTGCCCCCTCACACTTTCTGCTCAGGTTTTAATAAGTGGAGTTTGAGGGCAGTGTTGATGCTGTATAGGTATCTTGCATCAAGCTGGACTTATCTTGGGTCATGTCCTTGTTGCTTGTTTATTGTAGGTAACCTGAAGCACCAGCATTACACATCTGAACTGTGCCACCTGCAGTGACAATATCTGGAAATCAGTATATTTACAATGTTGCCATGCTTAAAATAGTTCCAAAGTGTTCGTCTTTAGAAATGGCAGAAATGCCATAAATCTGACAACAAAATTGTGCTCTGAAAATCTGTTGTGTTCTTGTGATCTCTGTTATCCATTGCCATATTTACAAAATCAAGATAAATAATAAATAATAATAAACATTTTATTTGTATACCGCCCTTCCTGTGATCAGGGCGGTGCACAACAAATCAAAACAATACAATACATCAATACAGCAGATCAGAACAATTACAATACAACAACAGTACAAGTACAATAAAACTATTAAAACCAATATTAAAACCCCGTCAACCAGCTACCACTGCTGTCAGAGGGGGGAAGACTAGCTGGAACTTGTGTCGGGGAAGGCTAGTCGGAACAGGAAGAGTTTTAAAAGGAATTGTTTTTCCTTTGTTATTCTTTTGCTCACATTCACAAATACTAGTTTTATCTCAGGGATCTTCCAGAGGAATAACAATGGATAAAATTATTAATAGATTTTATAAACACTTACTAAAATGCAGTTTCCGCCTGAAATGGATGAGTCAAACACTTCAGGAGTTCAGAAATTTTCTTCAGGGATGACTAATTCCTATCATTAGGATGGAACTCAGCTACATTTTTGTAAGGTTTTCACATCAGCTTCATTAGCCAGTATGGGATAGCTTAGATACTGGATTGCTCCCAGAATTCATAGGGAAAAAAATAATTGGAGTGTGTGTGTGTGTGTGTGTGTGTGTGTGTGTGTGTGTGTGTGTGTGTGTTTAGCTCTTTCCAAGATATGCCGAACCTGGTTGAAACTAGATAGAAATCACACTTAGAAATTCAGGTGTATTTTGACCATCATACCAGCCAAATCAAAAAGGTAATTTCAATTCTGCTCATTACCATAACTCTACTTTAACATACTATAGTTGGGATCAGTGAAGAGCTATCACACGACTAGCCCATGGCCTGCTGAATGACCTGCTAGGATTAATGGAATGAATTCACTCATTTCCATAGATGGAAAGTGAAACTAGCAGAAAGCAAGAAACCCAATAACTTTTAGATGATTCTGAAGCAGCAGTGATCAGACACATAGTCATTCCTCAGAATGAAAGGCTGACTAGTGGATAATCAGGACTGCAAATATTTTAATGGTACGAGTGACTGCATATACTGTACCCTGAAGGGAAAGGGGCACCAATAATTGGAATATCTTTTTTTCCCCAGCTAGTTTTCACCAGTCTGCCTGGGTATGGCTCTAACCCTCAAGTAGTCTGGACATTATGATGTTCTTTAAAAACTCTTTCTGTATCAATAAGAATGGTGGTAACCTGTAACATTTTCAGTTTATATTGGACTATCCCTGACTATTGACCATGCTGGCTAGGTTTGTCGGAGTTACAGTCAAACAATATATGGAGTATCACAGAATCACCATTCCTGAATGGGAGCAACTGAAATTGCTTCAGATCAATAAGCTGATACAGTGGACCCTTGTTATACGCTGGGGTTTGGTTCCAATATCCCAGTGTATAACAAAATCCATGGATGCTCAAGTCCCATTAAATATAGCAAACATAGCAAAATGGAATATCAAGGTTTGATATTTGAAATTTATACTTTTTTGGAACATTTTCAAACCATGGATGCTTGAATCTGTGCATAAAAAAAATCTGTGTATAAGAAGGGCCGACCGTAGTATCCATATCCTGGATGCTTAACCTTTGTGTTTAAAAGTACTTTCTTCAGTAGTTCAAAGCAAGAGGAAATGTGTCTTAATTAGCTTATTTTCCTTCAAAGCCAATGAGACCAAAATAAAGATGTTATAAAAGAACCAAGCCCCATGTGTTGGCTACAATGGACATGAGAAGGGGTAACTGTTCTCTGTCTTAAACCATGATCTGGTCCTGTCTTTACAGCCACAGGGATTTAAAACCAGAAAACCTATTGCTGGATGAAAAGAATAATATCCGGATAGCAGACTTCGGGATGGCATCACTGCAAGTTGGCGATAGTTTGCTTGAAACAAGTTGTGGGTAAGTTGCAATGAAGTCATTAAACAGTGATGGTGAGCCAGTCCATGAGAACATCTCTAGATGCAGAAGCAATATGCCACTGGAGGAACTAGTTGCTAGAGAGAGTTGCTCAGAAGCTTCTGCTAGCTACTTTGGGAAGAACTACACTCACGGTAACCAGATATCCTCCTTTTCATGGACATGACCTACATTTCAGCCTTCTCTCTGGGAGGAATTCCAAAACATCCTCCATTCTGAGCATGACTAAGAAACCCATTGAGTAACACCACATTTGCTGTTCACCGTTAAGAAATCTGTCTACTTGGTAGCCTGTCCTCACTGCAGATAGGGGTATAAAATGGATCCTTTTATAGATCTTTTTTCCTAGGAGCAGCAGCAGACAAGACTTGCCTCCAGAGCTTGGGGCATGTTTCTTGGCAGCAATAGCAACAGGAAATGCATTAGGCAATGGGCTATTTGAGGCAGAAATATAATCCCTCTAAAGATACTTTTCAAGGTTCCTCTCATATGTAGCGGAAACAGGCTGCCAAGCAGACCTCAGGAAGCCAATTGAATGACACATTTGATGTCCTTTTTCCATCTAAGGAACAAATGAACCCAAAGCTCTGGGAACAAGTTTTGTCTGCTGCTGCTCCTAGGAAAAGGAGTACTTTAGATGGATCCATTTTATCCTCCTATTTGCATTGAGGGTGGGATAATAAAATATAATAAAATAAAAATAATGGAAGGATAATAATATATGTAATATAGCTGTAAGTAAACCATATAAAATGAATTTATATTAGCATTTTTAGCTTTCATTTTGTAATATCCTACTTTTTTAATATCCTACATTTTGTGGTGCCTTGTCCTTTGCGGTTACGACATCAGGTTTCCCTGATTATACTGAATCAAGCAGATTGTTGGCCAGATCCACCTGGGCTCTTCTGATAACCAAGTGTGTCTCTTTAATTTTGTCTAGTCTTTTGCCTTTCGAGGGAGAAACTTTGTCCCTCATTTCTAACCTTGAATTGTAAAGTTTAACTCAGGAGTGGGCTACTCAATGGGAGGGAGGTGGCCCATGTTTCCAGCCCTTATGGGCCATCTCCTACCACAGAGCCCCAAAATACATTGTTTTCCCTCCTTCTCTCTTTTAAAATGGTATCAGGAAGTGGTATTACACTATGTTCTGTCCTCATTTCAAAGGGAAAACAGAGAGAAAATAAGTTATTTTGTAGGGAGTGGGGTGTTTGCTTCAGTTGAGGTGGGTGTTTTGTGTTTTATATAATGGGGATGGCTGTGATTTTGAGGTGATTGTGGTCTGAAAATTATGATTTTTAAAAAGAAGATTTTGGTGGTTGGCTTCAGAGGCAGTGCTTTCTCCACCTTTGGTTTAATGACTTAATCCTGTTTTAAGGGGGGGAATTTGGGACATAAATTTGTAAATGTGGATTTTAACATGTTGTAGCCGCTTTGATTGTCTTGTCACAGAAAAGCGGGATATAAATAAAAGTTTTATTTTTTTTATTTATTAATGACTTTGGTTTGATGACTTATGCAGTAAGGGGGATTCTCCAATGACCTCCTACTGAGTGACATTGCAGCTGCGCCGCTTCCAGATGGGGCAGCACAGCTGCAATGTCATTGCGATGTCTCTTGCGCTTTGCGGCATCGCAAAGAGGAGCCACTTCTGGGTGCTCCTTTTTTGCTCCACAGGAGTGCTGCACAATTTGGTTGCTGCAGCGCTCCTGTGGAGCAAAGAGAGGCACTGGGGAGGCACCTCTTTCTGGCAGTGTGTACCCCACCCAAGTTACTCTTTCCTCTTCTGTTATCCATGCCTCGTGTATGCAAGAAAAGACTTGCAATGTTTAGTGGTTGGGGTTCTGAAACTCCTCAGTTTTGTACAACAACCATGCTATTTTTAAAAAAATTCAAAGAATAAACATAATGTTTTCAAGCTTGACTGTCTGGGGTTTGTGGGTTTGTTATATTTTGTTTCTTTTATGGAAGAGACTTGTAGAGAGGTTTTGACTGAGATCACTCTGCTTTGCAGAGTTCCACTCACAGTGGGAAAGAGTAGTGTGCAGTAAATAAAGGAAACTGCCTACGCAAGCTTACATAAGGGCTCTTTAAAACCAACAGCCATCCAAAATAAGCAAAGGTTTATTTTCCCTTTCAGTAAAACCTGTGATTTTGTACTGTATGTATACAATGAACTGCATTTCAAATATAATCTTTTCTTTCTGTGGACTGTCCCTCTTGGATCTCCTAAATATCCTCATCCAAAACACCTAAAAATAGAAACTAGAACTGCTAAATATGCTTTTAAAAATCCCACAAGATTGTAACAGTGAGGTTTTCCCTTGTGTTTAGACTACTATGGAGATTCAATTGCAGGTTTCCCCAAGGAGTTTAACTTGCTGTTTACAGAAACTCTTGTATGCTGCCACCACCTACTGGTAGGAACAAGAAGCAACTTTAATGACAACTACTGTCACCCATTCTAAGCATCACTTTCCAAGGAAAGTGCATTGAATGGTGGGCTGTAAGGAATATTGTAGATATCTTGCTACATATCAAAACACTTAAAGATTTGTGAGATTTGTAATTATCAGTACTTTGTTTCCCTTAACTGCAGACCAATAGATTGAAAGAAAGCCTGAGAAAAGGCAGAGGAAGGAGAGTTTACAGGATCCAATTTTCTGTGATGGTGTTGCCTCATATATGCCTGAAGCATCCATCCATAATAAATCCATAATAAATAATCCTTAACAAATAATCCAACCCTACATCCATCTCCATCTTTCTTTCTTTCTCCTCCCTCCCTCCCTCTCTTCCTTTCTCTCATTTAACACCTGTCAACTAACCCTGTGAGTTATCAAAGCAGCTTACCAAAGAACAACAGAAAATATATGTAAGAGTAAATAGAGTAAACAGAATATCCATCAAATAAACATTTTTTTAAAAATCCACCAATGCATATCATCCAGCAAATTAACGTCTTTAAAATCAAGTCCAGTCCAACACTTAAAAGCCCAATTCATTAGAAAAGATGCAACAGATATGTATAATGACAGACTGAAGTTCACCCAATGGGCCTTATTTGGCAGAGAATTCTACAGTCATAATTAAGAAGGTCCTAATGTTCATAATTTCTGTGTTTACTTGATCTTAAAGTTCTCCTTTTGATAGTCTGAGCCTGATTCTTAACCTTCATGTGGCATGAGAACACAGATTCTTTGTGTGAAATGATGCATCTATGCTGCAGAACGGATGCAGTTTTACACTACTTTAACTGCCATGGCTCAATGCTATGGAATTCTGGGATTTGTAGTTTTGTGAAATACTTCGCTTTCTCTGGCAGAGAGCCTTGGTGCCACAACAAACTACAAATCCCATGATTCCGTAGAACTGACCCATGACATTTTAAATGGTGTCAAATTGCATTTATTCTGCAGTGTGGGAGCAGCCAAAGTCAAGGAAAGTGATAATAATAGCCAACTCTCTTCAGTTTTAGTTTTAGTCTAGAGGACTGGAATCCCACCCTCCCTCCTCATTGCACTACCGTCATGACACACAACATATCCTTTCCTTCAGGCCAAAAACTCCTTTAAGCTTGTGTTCCGATACAGTTTAATATGTTTGGTAATGTGTCTGTAACCTGCAGTGGGAATGTGAACTTATTAAATGTCAGTATTTGGGACTTGCATTATTTTATTTATTTATTTATTTCACTTCTATGCCAACAAGGGACCCAAGGCAGCTCACAAGATAAAACATTAATAAAAACATCACAATAAAAATTTGAAAACAATTAAAATTAATAAAAACATACAAAGTTAAAAACATCACTAAAGCACATTATTCTCATCATTCCTCATGTTTGTTTAAACACAAGACCAACACAACTATCTAAACCATCATTTGGGAGCTCCTACACTAGACACATAGCCAGTAGCATAACCTTAGATAATGTCCATAGGCAACCATCATCATTTATCTTCCAGCCACCTTTCAGATCAGATCAGTCATAGATTAGTAGGAATGAACTTCCAGTTCATTGCTTTTTGTTATTGTTTTTGTTGCTTCTGTTCATACCCAGTCTTTTATCATGTGGGAAAGAAAGTATGTATTTCTATTAAAATGTAGGCTGGCATCCTGTGGGTAGCATATGCAGGCACAACTGAAGTTTATACATGTGTATATAATATTTTTTTATCTTAGTGGATGGAGAAATCCAGTGTCTCCTAATGACCCTCTCTCTAAGCCACCTACATGTTTTCTGGCTGGATGCTTCTCACAACCTTTCCTTGGCCATGAGAGGATCAGGAGAGGATGAAGGGCAACCATGCCACCAGCCTGCTCCATTTCTTCAACCATCTACAGGAAGAAGATGTCATCTTTCTGAACTCTGGAGGATTCCCAGTCAGTCCAAGAGGGTGCTTTTTCTTTCAATGGGCAGCTGCAGGAAGAGAGCCAGTTGGCTGCCCCTCATCTTCCCCTGGTCACTGAATGGCTGTGGGAGGGATGCCCATCTAGAAAACAGGTAGTTCAAGTGTTCAAGGAGGGAGTGAAATTAAATTATGCCCGGAGGATCCTTGTGATCTTCCAGTATGATCTCAGTCCTTATTTTTCCCCTTCTTTTAAAAAAATGGCTTTCCAATTTCAAATTGTGATGTAGGATCATTCATGTTTCTAGGGAACCACTCAGCAGGTAAAAAAAACAGATGGCACAGTCAGCCTCGCCTAAAATCTCAGTGGGTAAATGTGATGTCTATGGGCAGTTACAGAATTCAGACTTCAATGCCTAGAGCTGAACAAACCCCCCATGCTGCTGTCTTAAAATGCACTAATAAAGAAATCAATGGAACAGAAGAGACGTGTGTGTAATAAACAGAAAACAGCAACTCTGTGATCCCCTGCCTTGCAGATACATTATACGCGCAATCACTAGGCTTCCATGTGAGCTATTACACCACTTCATTAATTCTCCTGGCAGGTGGCCCAGCATGGCTGATGCTGGTTCCTTGTAGCATATCTGGTAAGCAGAACGGGGAAATATGCAATGTCATGCTGTATAATTATAGGTGTGTTTGTTTGTGTGTGTGTGTGTGTGTGTGTAAAGAAGTCCATAAACAGCATCGGACTTTTGTTCTTTTCATGAAGAATCTTCATGAAATTGGCAACATTTTCACTTATGTTTGATGTGGAACCCGTGCCTTCAATCACTTTCTTAAAAAATAAATCATAAATGAATCAAAAAATTGCAACAAAAGCATTCTTCTGTATGTGTCAAAAGGTAATTTCCAGCATAGATAATAGGATATGATAGGATAACAGGATGAAACTGGCAACTTATTCCATTGGTTAACTGAATGAAACCTCCATCATCACTCCAGTTAACTGTATGATGAACATCAGGGATCAAATAGGGTTTGATGTTACAGCAAAACAGATACATAAATAAACAGATATAAGTGTCACATGGAAAATGCTCAGTAAAAGATTTTTAGTACAGATCAACCCTCCCCATCCCAACAT
The DNA here is from genome assembly GCF_019175285.1 of Sceloporus undulatus. Lineage (NCBI taxonomy): Eukaryota > Metazoa > Chordata > Lepidosauria > Squamata > Phrynosomatidae > Sceloporus > Sceloporus undulatus. The sequence continues at coordinate 267,032,116 of NC_056522.1, forward strand.
CCATATTTCAGCTTTAGCAGTTGCTGCAAGTTACTTATTAGATCAGCACAGATTGTTTGCTCCAGATAAAAAAAATCCCTCAAGGAAGTGACAAGAACGGCAGCCTTGATTGTTTTTATATATCTTAGAGGATGAATTGGGAAGGTAAAGAGAGGAAGCAGTTAATGAACAGTTATTGAACATAATTTTTTACTGACTGACTACACCTCAAATCTTGATTGTTCAAATTGCCCTTTACTGGCATCCTTACTTGTTTACAAATTTATTGGGAGAGAGGAATGCACAGTTTTAAACACATATGTGAGCACACATTTACATGCAACAGACACTTGAGAGCAAGAATATGGCATGCATAAGGTTTGTTAGAAGGATGGAAACCCAGCAGATCTGCTTGCTGTAGAAATTGCATAGCCAAACAAGTTTTGTGCTGGAAAGCTGGTCTCTAAAGCACAAGGGTAATTCAGCAAGTCTTTGCATTTCTCCAAGAGCCAGGGAGACCCAAGAGCAAACAGCAGAGAGTAGATGGAGCTGGGGAGTTGGCATGATACAGCTTTTATTAGTTCAGATTTCTTCATTCTCTCGCTTGCCTTTACCTTCCGGGCAAAGAAAATTCAAGGCAATTAAATGCTGAAAAGGCTCTCCCATCTGTCCCAGAGCCACTTCTCCAATGCATGATACGTTTATGATATTGCAGATAGCTAGTTATAGTCCCCAAATGCTTGGCTGTCAGCAGAGAGAAAGTTAAGATGGCTTTGTTATGAAGGCTGGCATGCAAGAAGTTCTTCTTCCAGTCTCCTTTTTGACCCAGCATTAGTATCACTAATAGGGATGACTGGGAATTTTTCTCAATTAGATTCTGCAATTTCGCTAATTATGTGAACATGTGCACTGACTGAACATTCACACTCAAAATATGTATATTAAAGGGGGAGTAAGAAAAGTGCATACAAAATCCCTGTGTACTGTGGAGAGAAAAAGTCCATACATGGGGAAAGTGTGTTATACTATGAAGAAAATGCACTATATAGCTTAGAGGAAATTGCATATGTTAGAAAAATGCAAATGGAACTATAGAAATTTGATGAATTGAGTGAAAGTAGACTTGGCAGAATTTCCCATCTTTGTCACTAGTATCCCTGCTGTAATAACAGCCTTCACTTTTCTCCCATTCTATGCTTTTCATATCTATTATATATAAATACAGGTCATGAACTTTCAAAACAATAAGTACTAGAAATGTCTGTGTTACTCTTAGTGCCTTTTTAGTCCTAGCTGTCCAATGCAGCCTTCCAAAACACTTAAATATAGTAGACATGATGCCAATAAAATACACACATAAGTGGAGACTAGTCACTCAAAGCACTTTCGAGTCTTGGTCAAATCACGGATTCCTTGTAATGGTGTTCTAGAAGGAACTTTAGCCATATATGTGATATACAGGAGCAGAATATGAAGGGTTATCTTGTCATAAATGCCCTGTACCAGATACACAGAATTCATTTCTGTATTTAATTTCCCTCTTCTTTACTGTCTTATTCTGTTATAAATGTGGTAATCTTTAGGTTTCCTTGGTTGCAACAATCTAACATGGCTATCTCTTTGTAAATGTTTCATTTTGTCTGTAGGAACTTTCCAGAGATTTGTGCATCTTTTTAATTGTTAGAAAGGTACCCATTTCCTTTTCTAAAATTACTTGGGGTCAGCCCTGGCCACCTATAAAAGGAAAGTTAAAATCTATGTTGAGGCACTCATTTAGGGGTTGGCTTTTTGTTGTTTTCTTGTTGCTTTTGTTACTCTCCTGGAAATTAACTTCCCCCTCTTAGTTATGTTATTCTTTTTATATTTTGCCCAGTTAGAATTTCTCCCTTTTTCTTGTCACAGTTTGAACAAATTGAATCCCTGATATACACGAATTGCTGCAGGCAGCCAGGCAGACTGAGAACACACTACTGCACTGTGCCTCAGTGCTGCCTCACTTAAAATCCCTCAGCTCAAAATGAGCAGTAACTATGGTGAGGTTGACACATCTATGTGGTTTGCCTCCACCTCCAACCTAAATCCCTAAAGAGGCATTCTGTACAAGAAACTGACATGGTTGATAAGAGGTTCTTAACTAACTGTTTCTATGCAACATCATTTTACATTGGTGCCTCTGTAGGGAATCCTTACTCTGATCCAGAAAGCTCCATATATGTGGGAGGAATGACAATGACTAGTTTCAGCTTGATTCTAATGGTAAAGAATTGCACTTACTAGGATATCTCTGCTCCAACTGTTCTTTCCTTGGGACGTATTGTGAATAGCTGGTACAGTCCACACTTTATTTTCTGTTTCTTTTTCAACTTCTGGTTTTGTTGCAGGAGAGTGTCATTAAAAAGGTACTGAATACCCCATAAATTTCCTCATAAATAATATTGCATATGAACATAAACATCTTAAAGAGCATTAGTGTAACTTGACAAAGCAAGGTAAAATGTTCACTGACTTTATTCTTCTGTTATTCCTTTTGTGTGTGGATTGTAAAACACCCCCTGAACAGTGTAGGAGTGTATTTGGGAAAGGGAGAGTATAATCTAGAAAGAAATGTGGGATGGTTCATTTGGCCATGATTTTATACACATTTACCACAGCATATATGCAGCACACTGGATTCCACAGTTTGGCAGCTGGATGTACAACAGGTATCGCAGCCTCAAGCTCACATTATGCTATGGTCAGTTAGCTCCACACCCACAAAGTCAAAAGTATGAGAGAGGGCTGTTTGTGGGATTGTGAAACAATTTAGCTGCATGAGGAACCACACTTACAAAACCTCTGAGTGCCCACTGGGTGGCAACTGGAAGGTGATGTGAAAGTCAACAAATACTTGGAACCAACACTTTCTGATTTTTGTCTTTCCCTTACAATGAAACTGCATAGCAACTCCCTGTAACATTCAACAAGTAATTGAACTAAAGAATAGGCTCTTAAGATGAGTCATAAATTCTCCATTTAAGGCCCTGTTGTTACAAGGTAAGAAAAGGCATGTGTGGAGATCATGAACTGCGAGGGGCCTGTTTTTGGACCAAATAGCTGTATGCCCTATCCCGCACAGAAAGACAGTGAAAGATATTCCTCTAAAGCAAGGGAGACAATTTTGGAAGATTGTGGGCACTATTTTCAGCTCTACAGATCTTAAATGGACCACATTAGGCTTCAAAATGCAAAACATCAGCAATCCAAATCAAAACCAGAAGTGGTTTATGGTCCACTTCTGTTGTTCTTGTCATTTAAATTGAAATCCAGCCTTCTCAGACACAAACTTACTGTTTCTGGAAGTCTCTGAAAACAGAAAACCTTTTTGGGGGCGGGGTAAGGTGGAATAAAAAGCATTAGGGTTCATGGGCAACAAAAATGGTGTTTAGAGGACACAGACATAGGCTGAAATTTGCCCTCCTCTACAGCAGCCTAGAGGTCTACTTTCTTCTCAGTCATCTTGCATGTAGTCTGATAATTTCACCTGTGATGACCTATAAGAAGGATATAAAATGGGTTATAAAATCTTTGGCATTGACAGACTGTGCTGCAAATTTTCCTCTCACCTCTGCTTTACAGAAGGAAGTTCAAAGTTAAAGCAAACTGAAAGAGCAGTCCTTTGCCATGGTCTCTCCAAGTTGGGGTGCTGCAGTATATACAGAGCCTAGGGGCACAGTGCCATCTATAGGCATGTTAAAACAAGGACAAGATTGAAACTACAAGTTAGACAATTATACCCTCAGAATTTTACAGATGAAAGCCAGGACATGTGTGGCCAGAGTGTGGTCAAGATGGCAAAAAGTATTAATGAGGGAGAGTGTAGAAGTTAGGGGAGGCTACAGCAGTTTGTTTTTGTCTCACCCTGCTTGAGAGGGCAAGATTCTACCTCCTGCTGTCCTCTCCTCCCACTGACTTAACTGAATGCAAAATACTTTTGCACTTTGAACTCAGTTTGCAGCAGTTGAAGTAGAAGAGCTGAGGACAAAACAGGAAAGTGGGAGGAGGAGACTGAAATGGGGACATTTTAAAAGAAACTGAGAAAGTTGGACAGCAGAGGATTAATCAAGACAGTTTTTGCCAATTTGGAATAGTAGAGGGAGCTGGATTATTATTGCTTAAGAAGATGTATACAAGCTTGTTTTCCTGTACCTATGGGTGATGAGATACCATGAGATTAACTAAAATCAAACAGAAGCAGACATACAGGGCTCACTGATTAAGCAGCTTTCTGACATAAGTACTGCTTCTGCTTTTCCCTCTTGCCAGCTTTATTCCTCTCTGCCCATCTTTCCCCATACGAGCTTCTTTCCAGACCTAAGTTTTGTGTGGGGTTATGTCCTAAAAGTGACAGAATAGGAATACACTGCCAAATCATTATGCTTCAAATCAAGGCCTGGGGAACAGCATTTCAGAATCCCGTTGCTGTCTCTGGCGTTTCCAATGCAAGGAAAGCAACCTCTTCACTCAAAGTAGTGTTTCTAACCCTCCTTCCTCTTATTACATACCACAGTAGAGGCTGCTGGCAAAAACTGCTTCTTGATCTTGCTGAGTGATATTGTTATTGAAGACACCATGCAGATTGTACCATTACTGCCTGGAGATGTAACAGAAAAGATGAGGAGATGGCCTAGGGGGAAGAGGCAGGGATAAAGTTGCTTAGATGCACTTGTGCTGAATAATTAGCGATAAGAGCAAAAGAAATATTCATGACTTTGTGGAAAGATAAATAGATTTTTGATTAAATTTGGATTTTCTTTTCTACGGCAGTCAAAGTTGTTTGGTGATTGGCAGTGTGGAAATGAGTTTTCCGTGCATCCTGGCTGGCCTGAGGATCCCCTTTAGAGCTGTTAGCCAAGATAAAGAAGGAGATATAGAGTTGCTGTGAATTGGCAGGAAATTTACAGTGGATATGCCAAGAACTCATGCTGCTGTCACAACAGTTGAGATGCAGCTGTTGAGTGGTCAGGTTGTAGCCTGCATTCTCTTGCTATTGCTCCCTAAACCCCAGTTTCATCCATGTAAAATATTAGCCACAGCACATGCTTGTGTGTGTTTATCTTTAGCCAGTAAATGGAAACATAAATGCCTTACTTTGTTTTATATGGTTTAGATTACTTTTTAAATATCAACAAAAAGACTACATGATTAACTTATAATACCCATAGTTATATTGTTTCAAAGTACTAGTTTCAAAGTCCAGCAAGAACAATCCATTGGGGATGGATCTGTTTATGGTACCATTCCAATTTAGCAGATTATTTTGTGTTGTATGCTAAAGGCAAGAAGCCTACAGGACAACAAATGGATGCTAGGCTTGTGCATGTATCTCTAGTTTTATGCAGAGCCCAATTTGCATTGAGATTCAGGAATCTATATCACCAGACCTGCTTCGCTGGGAAGCTAAAATTGTGTTATTCATTTATATGTACTATCTTGGGGGTATTTTAGAGACACCCACATAAAATGTGGAAACACAGTAGACTCAAGTAAGGGGAGATTAACTCATCATTCACATGGATAATACCAGGAGTTTGTTTTTGTTTTTGTTTTGCTAGATACTTACTACATTTGCTGTTTTTCAAAACAAAACAAGTTTTTTAAAGTCTTTGCAGTTCATCCTGCCTTTGTCCCATCAGTATCATTCTAGGCTAGAGCATCAGTCAGTTAAGTGTGTTAAAGTTTAGCTAAGAACAGATATAATAATGATAATGAAGTGACAGCTTGCCTTTCCTTCATTCTATCAGCAGTCCCACTGATTCAAATCATGCAGGAGATGTTGAGACAATACTTTACTGGTGAGATCCCTCATACAGAGCCCATTAAGGCATGTGGTGACTTGGACTGGCACTGGTGGAAGCCTCCCTCTCATGGACCCACCCTCCCTCCCCACATCTCTTTCAGATACCTGCTGAAGCCTCAGAAGAAGGCAAAGGCAAATCTCCTCTGAACAAATCTTGTCAAGACAGTCCCTTAATAGGGTTGATTTGGGGTTGCTATAAGTCAGAAATTACTTGAAGGCACTCAACAACAGTTAGTACTTGAGTTACCCACCTATATTAAACAATACAAATAGTAAACAGTACTAGAGAACCAGTGTGGTGTACTGGTTTGAGTGTTGGAAATCAGGGTTTGAATCCCCACTTAACCATGGAAACCCACTGGGTGACCTTGGGCAAGTCACACATTCTCAACCTCAGGAGAAGACAAAGACAACCCCCTCCTCCGAACAAATCTTGCCAAGAAAACTCTGTGCTAGATGCACCTTAGAGTCACCATAAATAGTAAACAATGTGAAAGCAAACAACAACAGTAGCAACACTACAATGGCAGGGAAGATAGATAGCAATCCTGGGATCCACTCCCACCTCAGAGTGGTCCAAGCCACTGCACTGCCTTTTATGTGGTACTTCAAGAAGCTCAACTTCCATCTAACATCAAGCAAAAGTAACAGCATTGAGGTGGGGAGTAGAGTATGTTTCATTATCTAAAAGACAGACAGAGCATTAAATAGACAAATTAACAGGAAAGGCTAAAAAAGGATTAGGCTAGGCTATTCAGCAAGATAAAAGGAAATTAAGAAAATAAAGACTAAAAGAGTCTAGCTCAGATAACATCCACCCAGTCCTCACCATGATCTCTTACTAACACAAAACTAAATCTATTTTATGCGCTAAGAAACAATTGGTTGTATAATCTCAGTAGCCTCATATAGTCTCTCCCCATAAACACTGTGATTAGAGAATGCTGGTAAGATTATTGCCCCAGTTTGCATGACAGAGTTGTCAATAAGCAAAGCCCAGATCCCTTTCTCCCCCTCCATATCATACCAACTTGGTGCTTTCTTCATACAGTCATATGTGAGCTATGCTGTCTAGCCTTTTCCCACATATTTTTGATGTCCAGATTTCCAGTTTTAGCCAAAACATATCAGAGAGTGTCATTCTGATTAACTTTGTTAGTTGGAATTTCTTCAAATCACTTGTACAGCTCTATGGATATAATAATATCAGATTGGTTTATTTCGGCATAAAGGACAAACAAGATTTCATGCAGATGATCCATTTACATATTCTCCCTTGAGTTCTGAATGAAAACATTTGCAGAAAAAGTTCAGCAATTTGATTTAGACTCACAACCCTTTGTGGAAAGTTTTTTATACCATATCCCATGTTATTGTCTTGGTTCATGTTCCTCTTCCTTAAATCTTTTATTTCTTCCTTGGGGAAGGGATATATTTAATCCCTTCCCCTGTGATCCAACTTACCCCAGATCACAAGCTTACAAACCATGGGTGTTTTGATTTTTTAAAAGTGGGTGACTTTAGCGATAGATCATGAGTTAAGGATGAAGTAGGAAAACAGAGATCAAAGGAAGAGGAAGTCAGTAAGTATGATAGACAGAAGGAGGAAAGAAAGTTGGAAGATGGTTAGAATATGTGAGTGAAGGTAGGAGAAGGGGTAAGGAAAGAAAGAAGAAGGGTAGAGATGGAGAAGTGAGAAAGTTTTGAGAGGGGTGAAAGGAGAGAAGATAAATGAAAGAGAAAGGAAGGGGAAGTAGAAATGGAAGGACGGATTAAGGAAGATTATGCAAGATAAAGAAAGGAAGGAAATTGAAAAATAGAAAGGAATATATATGCTGAAATTTAGAAAGTTAAGAAATTTACTTTGATGTATTTTGAAGAATTTTTGATTATCATTTGGAAACTTGATTGTAGTTGTATGTTTGATTTTAGAATTTTATAGTGTATGTTTTATATTAATAAACTTTATTTTAAACAAGTGGGTGATTCGGTTTATGTGTCTCCAATGCCACCTCTAATATAGTCTGGAAATTCAGTGCTGCTCAGTGTTAATACATAAATGATACCATAAACCGGGGCTTCTTAAGCCATATGATGGGCTTTTTTCTTGAATGCAGCTGTTTCTTTCTTTCTTGGAAATTCACTGCAGACTGGCTGCCAATGGCTCATGGACCAGCACCAGTCCCCAGATACCACTCTGAATAGCATTGCTGTAGGGATTAATTGCTAGCACTATGTGCTTTAACATTCCGTAATTCTGTACTTGGCCAATCTAGTTCCACATGCCAATCTATGGCCCATATGCCAATTCTAGATCTATTCATAAATGTTTAACATAAATGTGTAACATTCATGCCTTCCATACAAGTTTGCTATCTGCCATACGAGTATATGCACAATAAACATGCCTTACCAATCAGCCATGATGGTAAAAAGAATGTTGTTTGAGATCTGCATACATTATTACAATTGTTTCACTCCCTCATGCTTTATCAGGCAGCTTCTAATGAAGGCTGTAAAGCAAATAGCTGGTGCTGTATAATTTCTAGGATGCTAAATTATGTGGCAGGTTGGAACAAATAATTGATTTCAGGGAACTGTTTTTCAATTAGTTGCTAGGCAGGGAACACAGCAGCAAACAGTAGTCTGAGTACATGTTATGGTGGTGGGGGTTGTTGCTGTTGTCCAGTTTTTTAAATCACAGCTGCAGTGGGCCATATGTAGAAATCGCAGCTCCTCAAGCTATTATGGTTGATTTAAAAAAATGAAAAGAAAGATATTGTTTTGAGATATTAGACAGTGCCATTGAAGAGTATGAATTTGAGTTACTTAGAACAAGAATTCACTTTTCCCCTTGGTTAGGATATATTCTATTCTCAGATGATAAAAATCATAAAGGAAATGTCCTGATTAATACACATCACAGTGGCATAGTTGCTTCTGTATCTGTGAGATCCTTGACCCAAGGAGAGAGAAGTACCTTGGGCAGATGGGCAAGCAGGAAGATAACAAACAAACTGATATCTGACATCCTTAATTTGCTGGTTTCCTTGTTGTTGTTATTATTATTATTAACCCCTCCACCCCACTCTGGTACTTGGAATTCCTTACCCCAAGTCTGGATGTTTTCTGGAATTTCCTGCAATTGCTCTACTGACATAGCTGGCTCTGAAGGACTATGCAGATAATAATTACATATAAGGCAGACTCCTGCACTCACTGGACCATGTTTTGCCTTTCAGGTCACCGCATTATGCCTGTCCAGAAGTAATCCGGGTAAGTGAGCTTAAAATTCTTATTCTGAAAATCCTTATAAAAACAGCCAAACTTGATTTCTGCTATTACTAGGGGAATGGTGGATGGTTCATAACAATGTCACAAAATATTTGCCCACATTGTCTTCTTGTCTCTGCAATACAAAAGTTGTACAACTTTTCGGAATGACAGGATCTTTACAGAAAAATACTAGCAGTTGAAGGCACTACAGCTGTTAGCTTGAATTCTATTTTCAGTATTTTTGGGGATCCCATTTTGCCTGCCCAGACTTCATCTAAGAAAAATGACACACAATTTCCTATACCGTTCCTGATGTACAGTACCATTGAATACACTGGTACCGATGAAGAAAAGAGATAGCTGTCTCCTTCCTTTAGGGCTATGTGTTTGCACCCCTGGTGACTTGTAAGCAAAATACTACTATATTCCATCTGGAGACCCAATTAACAATTGTAAAGTTAGGTTTCACAACTTCAGTGTGCTAGATATAAATGTTCTACCAGAATTCTGCTAGAATTGAATTAGTGGGATATATATAAACTTATAATTCAATAATTAACTTATAATTCAATAATTGATTCAGTAGGTTTCCTTTAATTAAGACTAGTAATTTCATTTATACCAGCAACAAAGAATTCAATTATAATGTTATGATTTGGCAAATATAACTAATTCCAAGTGCTGTAAAGAAAGAACTGGGAGCCTTGAATCTTCACAATCTCTGTGACATTTCAGATGTTGAGTATTGAGTATCTCCAGAATCATGCAATCTTCGGATCATAGGGAAGGATGTGGAGTCAGCTAAACCTGGTTGATAGTCCCAGCTAGCATAGACCCACTTGATCACAGGGTTTATATAAGTTTATATGAATATCAGCTTAATAAATAATTCATTCATTAGGTCTACTCTAGTTGGGACTAACAATTGGATTTAACCCAATGATTCTTAATATTCATAGAATCGTAGAGTTGGAAGAGACTGCAAGGGCCATCCAGTCCACCCCCCTTGCCATGCAGGAAATCTCAACCATAGCATTCCCGACAGATGTCCATTCATGTTCCCTAGATAGTTCCTTGTTTCACAGTAGAAAAGTTATTTTTGGACAGTTATAATTTAAAAATAAATAGTTATTTAGCTCATTGCACAGCCCCAAAATGTAACATGTTGCTTTTATCACTGTAGGAAATTATAAGGCAACTCATTATATTGCTCACTCTATTGCCCTTTTAACTTTAATTTCCTTTTAACAACAACAATCATTCCAAAAGGTGAAAAAAATGGCCAGAATTAAGAGGAGGGATAGTAACATTTCAAAATGTCCAAGAAAGCATTTTTAAAGCCTCCTCATAAAAAAGAATAAATGAATGTTACATGCTACACAGAAAAGTAATACTATTGCTGGTTAATACATACTTGCAAAAAAGAGCAATCCGTAATTAAACCCAGTAAGTTACATATGATGTTGTTGCCTTTATGTGTTATCCAAGTTCTTTGACAGGGGATAGTTTAAAAAGTATTATTACTATTATTATTATTATTATTATTATTAACCTTTATTTATAAAGCACTGTAAAAAGTAACAAGGCATTGTTGGTTTCAAATTTCTGGGTTTTCTCTTTTACACTTTTAAAAAAATTCCCTTGATCTTTGTCATTAAGTGGTGAAGAAAGTCTGGCCTGTGAGCTGCAGGCACCTTCAAACCCTTAGGTGTGGCCCCTGAAGGAGCAGCGAAGTCTGCCAAAGCTCCCAGACACCCTCACAATTGTGTAGGGGCTAATTCATAGAATCATAGTTGGAAGAGACCGCACGGCCATCCAGTCCAACCCCCTGCCATGCAGGAAATCCAAATCAAAGCATTCCCGACAGATGGCCATTTTCAGGTGAGTTCCCACTGCCCCCACAAACCACCTGCAAATGTGGCAGCCCCCCCAAAAAAAAAGAAGATAAAAAAAAAGAAAAGAAAGAAAAATGGCTGAAAATCAGCCAAAATGCCAGTAGGGATCAGGGTGACCAGATTTTCTAACCACATAAGAAGACAAGGCACCATAAAATGTAGGGTGTGCTAAAAAAAATTACCAAGTGAAAAATAAAAGCACACATATAAACATAAACTTGTGCTTCTTTGTCATGGTCAAAATGGAAGATGTTTCAGAACTCCTCCTGTACAGAAGGTTGAAATGTAGGACATGACTGGGAAAAGGAGGATGTCTGTCTCCCTGCGTAGGAAGTGACATTAACTTCACTTGTGGCATGCTGAAACCAACAAGTGCATCATGAGAGAGAAAACAGTACTTACCTCCTCTACAGTTGCCTACCCCTGTTGTACATTATGCGCCAGTTTTGGAGTTTCTGTATAGGATTTTCTATAACTTTCTTGTGTCCTTTCCCTCATGATGTGCATACACTATGCGCACCAGAATATCCAGGCCATTCTCAGAATTTACCATTGTTGTATTTTTTTTCCTCATCCACTTTTCCTTTTCAACCAGGTGTAAGTGACTAAGGCTGCATCTAATTCTAAATTGCAGGATTAATGCAGTTTGATGCCACTTTAATTGCCATGGCTCAATGCTATGGAATTCTGGGATTTGTAGTTTGTTGTGGCACCAGAGCTCTTTGATAAAGGAGGCTAAACAGTTCACAAAAAACAAATCCAAGAATTCTATAGCATTGAGCCATAGCAGTTAAACTGGTGTCAAACTGCATTAATTCTGAAATGTAGATGCAACCTCAGGAGTTTATAACACAGGAGGAATTTCTCTTAATTTCGAATGAAATAAAGTGGGGCCAGAACGCATTCAGATGAATTCACTAGTTCAGTGAATTTACGTGAATTCAAATTGCATTCGAACTCCCATTGCCTGAAAATAGGTTGCCATTGCCCAAAATTGCATGTGATCACTTCTCACGCAATAATGTGAAACCACATGATTGCATTCGGACTGACTTCTTATTGCCCGAAATTGCGTGTGGTAGTCTATCACGCAATAATGTTAAACCCCATGATTGCATTAGGATTGCCATTGGATTATACTTCCAGTTTCCCTTGTCTGATAAAACTCCTCAGTCTCCACATAAAGATGCACAGATATGATATAACATACCTGGATAGATGCACCATAGGTATTCTGCAGTTTAACACAGAGCCATCTTTTGTGCAATATTTGAGATTTATATAATGTATTCTTATTTGTTGGGACGGACAAGAACTTTTTATTGTTCCTTCCCATTGAATTCTAGGGCACCTGAATGTTATTTCTCTAACAGCCTTCAGTGACATTTCCTATTTGCATTTTACACAGGGAGAAAAATATGATGGCAGAAAAGCAGATGTCTGGAGCTGTGGAGTTATTTTATTTGCATTGTTAGTGGTGAGTCATCATCTACACTGCACATTATTATTTTTAAAGTTTGCTCTGTTTTTTACAGTTAGATCTTGATGTCATCTGCATATTTGAAGAGTTCATTTCTTCTCTTTCTTTTTCCTCTGTAAATCCCAAATTATATTATTTGCATCTTTCCCACAGTGGAAACTCATGACAAATATTTTCCCGCTTCTTTGAAATACTGATCCGTGCGTAAATGGAAGGATTTAGCAAGTGAAAACGTTTTTCTAAATTATCTTATAATGGGGATTAGTTTTTGTCACTGAGGGTTTTTTTAGACAATCCACTATTAATGAAATCCCATGATTCATTTTTCTCTATGTAAATTGTCAACATCAGCCAGATACTTTTTCGTAAGTAGCAATTATTTTGTCCAAAGTAATTAAAGCTTCCAAAAGGCAAATGAGATTGTGAAAAGGGATATTTTGTGGAGCTTTTATCATCTTAATAGTTAATCTTAATAATTTCAGTTCTTTACCACTCAAGTGTTCAGATCTGAAAAATACATGCCTGATGGATTACTTTCTTTGATATCCCCCCCCCCAGCTCTCAATTCGGATGACATGGAGGGTTATGAACACAGGATACTGGTGTAATCGTGTATTAAGTCTGTGGTAAATGTTATGATACAACAGTATGTGTTGTATTGTTAGGTAAAGGCATTCCCCATTGACAAGGTTGTCGTGTCCGACCATTGGGGCAGTGCTCATCTCTGTTACTAAGCCGAAGAGCCAGCATTGTCAGAAACGACTCTGTGATCATGTGGCCAGCATGATTGCACAGAACACTGTTTACCTTCCCACCGAAGTGGTACCTAATTATCTACTTGCATCTGCATGCTTTCGAACTGCTAGGTTGGCAGAAGCTGGGACTAGTGATGGGAGTTCACCCCATCATGCGACACCTGGGCCTCAAGCTGCCAACCTGGCGATCTTGCAATCAACAGAGTCAGCATCTTAACCACCACATCTCTTGTTACTAAAGTATTATTTCAGTGGTGTTACATTAGAAATATCAAGAAGCACCTCTGTTCCCCCTGCCTCACTCATACTAGGGTATGTGTGAGAGAGAAATCAGCCGCTTTGAGTCCCTATCTTGAAAGAAAGGTGAGATATAGGAAAATAAAATAATAATAATAATAATAACTGAAAAAGAACTTGCAGGATATTTTTGTATTATGAACTTGTAACTTCAAAAATGTAAATCTCAAAACCGTTGCTGGGAAGCTCAGTATTCTTCTCCATATTAACCTTTTTATCTGTCATAGGGGAATATACATTGTTGTTGTTGTTGTTGTGTGCCTTCAAAATAATTTCTGACTTCAAATGTTCCTAGGGTGAAACTATCACACCGTTTTCTGGGACTGAGAGTGTGCGACTCACCAAGGTCACCCAATGGGTTTCCATAGCCAAACAGGAAATTGAACCATGATCTCCAGCGCTTAAACCACTACACCATGCTAGTTCTCAAGATATATACATAAAAGCATAGAAATGTGTCATGCTAGATATACCAAAACAATGAGTTTTATGCCTTGAAGCATTATTGTGCTGCATTAATTATCTAAGTATAACTGTGGACATTTTCATGCCTTAGTTATACTTCTGGATTGTACCCATAGTAGTATTTGAATGTCGTTGTTTTAGTTTTCAGATCAAGGGTATTGATGCCAGAGATGTTACTGAACAACTGTAACTATTCAGATTTTGCTGACAGATTTAAATTATGTAATATAAATCAGATGTATGGACATATAATTAAAACTGTTTACAAAAATAGTGTATGACTTTTCACTTCCTCGTTATTTAAAAAATGCAGATAGCACACACACATGGATATTAAAGGCAAGTATAAGAAAAAGACCAGTTATCTAATATTACATAGGTTTCTGAGCTTGCCATTATTTTATCTAGTGGGTTGTCGTCTTAATTTTAGGTTAATTGAGGACTGTACATTCATTGCAGATTACGCCTAACTTCAAAACAGTATATATTAGAAAAATAGATCCAGCTGTTGAGTTGGAATAAGGAGTTGGAATCTCTGAACTGAATATTCTGAGTAAAAACACTATAATACTTTTTATTATTACTACTACTCATGAAACCAAGTTACATACTTGTCAGTTACAGTTCCTTCTGGCCTTTGGACATTCTGAGGTGAAAAACTCTGATCCTGAACAGCATACTATTAGTGTTTGGTATAAATATATCTAGAGGAGATTAGAATGGCAGAGTAAATAAACACATTCTCTGCTGAGACTTTGCCCAAGAGAACTGCCAGCAGACCAGATCCTTTCAAGTACAACTAACAGTTCTGTTGAAACAGAGCAGTTCTTTATATTTATAGATACTTTTCCTGAAAACCAGTCATGGTTATGTTCTTTTCCTTACTGGCTAATTAAAATTCAAAATAATTAACTACACACTAACTAGGCTTTATTTTCTGTGCTGGAATAGTTAAAAAAATATTGATATGTGACACTAGATTTTTTTTTCTTTCTCTCAGTCTTTGTCTATATTCCAAACTACTTAATATTTCAGATTTTTTCTCCACTGTCTTTTTCTTGGGATTTGCTCAATATCTACTCACTTCCTTCCTTGTTTCTTTTACTTTTGTCTCCTCTCCCTTGGCCATGTTGCTCCAGGGTGCCCTGCCATTCGATGACGATAACTTGCGGCAGCTGCTAGAGAAAGTGAAACGTGGTGTGTTCCATATGCCACATTTCATCCCACCAGACTGTCAGAATCTCCTACGGGGGATGATTGAAGTGGATGCCTCGAAACGGCTGACGGTAAGACGACATCCATTGCAGATCTCAGAGCTTCTGCATTCCAAAACACCCATTGCCTTTCTCTAAATTGATATGCCCTAGTTTGATTCCCTCCAGAATTTTTGGACCAAAGCTTCCTGCAGCCTCAGCTAATCTGCTGGGGCTAATCTGGGAAGGTGAAAGTTACAAACCAAAACATCTGGAGAGTCCCCAGTTGGGGGAGGCTAGTCTAAAGAATGTATTTTTAGATAATGCCAATTAACTAAATTTTAATACGGAAGCAGAATATTACCATTTCTTCTTTTTTAAAAAAGGCATTTTGATTTAAATTAGTTGATTTAATTGTTTAAATAATATAAAGTTCTAGTTATTGTGTGAAGATAAATTTGGATCTATATACTGAGTTAGAGATGAAATTTTAGAAACCAGTGAAAGCTTGGGTAGAATTTCCAGCATGCAGAAGTTTCAGAGGAGCTTGGAATTGTTACTTTTAAAAAGCAGCATGTCACTTTCAGGCATTACATTTTATAAGTTAGACCATAGTTAAAAGTAAGAAGTAACATAGGCCCCATACAGACTGCCAAAATAAAGCTGCTTCGGGTCACTTTGGAGGTAAGCTGTTTAAATTACAGATGCATCTTAAGAGGTCAGAAGCTGCACCAAAGCTGCGCTCCACTCCTTAGGACTGGAGAATGGCTTTGCCGTGGCTTCTGGTCTCTTAGGATCATTTAAAGACCATACCTCCAATGTGACCTGAAGCAGCTTTATTTTGACCTGTCTGTATGGGGCCATAATTTCAACAAAGTGACCAAAAAATCTAACATTTGCCTTTTAAAAGTGTTTTAAAAGTAAAAATATTTGCCCTCACAGTCCATCCTCCCAAAAAGCAATCTCATTATGTTTAACATGTTACTTCCAAACTCTACGTTTCAGTTCTTTGCATTTCATAGAATCATAGAATCATGGACTGGATGGCCTTTGCAGTCTCTTCCAAGTCTATGATTCTTCTAACACTGGTTCTTATGCAAATTAATGAATGTTATTTATTAATAAAAATAAAGTTTTAAAAAATATATTTTCACTAGATTAAGAGAGGCTTCTCCAACTTGGTGCCTTCCAGGGACTTTGGACTAGTGTGGTGTGGTGGTTTGAATGTTAGATTACAACTCCAGAGACCAGGGTTTGAATCTCCACTCAGCCATGGAAACCCTCTGCATGACCTTCTGAAAGTCACATTCTCTCAACCGCAGAGGAAGGCAAGAGCAAACCCCTTCTGAACATATTTTGCCAATAAAACCCTGTGATAGGTTCACCTTAGGGTCATCATAAGTCAGAATGATTTGAAGGCACACAACAATAGTTAGTAATTTAGTCACCCACATATACCCTACCATTCTGGTATATAAGATTAACTGCAGGAAGCTTATACCATGTAAAAATTACTATTTCAATAAAATCATCCAGGAATCAGGGTCCAGCATACACCAGTGTAGGCAGAGGGAGGAGACAGAAAAGGTGGCAGACACAGTGGTCTCGCAGGAAATGAGGCACTGGGTAAATAGGTTGTTGGAAGCTAACAGATAAATTCTGCCATCCCTCATCACTACTACATGACACTGTAGAAAGTGCTGCTACAAGTCTAATGCACCAGTGAGATTCCAGGCAGAGTGAACAGTTAAAGCCAACCATATAACATCTGCTATATACAGTGCACCCCTATTATACACAGGCGTGCCTTACGCGGCTTCCAGCATATGCTGGAAGCCACACCAAAAAAACCACTGGCACACCCTGGAAGAAGTAATGGGGTGCGCACCTGCAACGCACACAGCACACTGCGGGAACGAGCCCCATTACTTCCAATGGAGCTCAAGCATATGCATTTTTCCCTTACATGGGGGGGTGTGTGTGTTCCGGAACAGATCCCCGTGTAAGGGAAGGGTGCACTGTATAACCAAAACTTGCCAGAATAAACCAGGCTTCAGCAACCAGCAAAGGATTGTATGAACCAAATGCCATGAAACAAGTCATTCTGTATTCTGCATACATATACTGGGAGATCTACTCCTCTAAAGCTTGTTTTTGTCATGCATGTCGTTAACATGCTAAACTGGGCCAGGTGATAAAATGCCATTTTGTTTTGAACTATTATCTCCTAAATGGCATTAAACTCTGCACTAGCAGAGGGAGAATTTGCCTTTAGGATGGCCTGTTAAATGCCTTTGTCACTTCAACACATTTTAATGCAGCATTTTAAATGAAGGCAGAAGGAATGTGATTAATTCCCAGTGAGGATCACCCTCTTTTACATTGCACAGCAAAAGCCTGAAGTCTTCTCCTTGTCAGAATCAGTTGCCCTCCTGTAACCCTTCCTTGTCACTTTAAAGTAGATGAAAAGCAACAAAGCTTTAATTAATTACTGCCTCTTTTGGAACAAAAAAGAAGGGAGCTTTTTGGCAGCGGCAAGCAGGCATGTATGATATCATCATAATATTTCAGTTCAATTAAATTCAAATAACAATCAGTGGTGGTTGGTGCTGCCTGAAGTAAAAGGGTTGCATGCCACAGTGAGTTGCCCCTTGACATTTTCACACATTTATACTGGATTGATATATATATATCTCTTTTACAAGCACACATACACCATTTACACAGATAGACAATACTTTTGTCCAGTTCCCTCACAGATTCCACCCCTGCCCCCACAGAAAGAAAAGAAAAAAGATCCACCAAAGGGGGGCTTGCTGGCCAGTCACGTTTAAACTTGTCATTCAGGAGGCCTCCACAAGGATACAAACCACAACCTCTCTGCAGCCCAGATAACGATATTTTATTTATTTTCCCTGTTGTACCACACTGAAGATGACGACTGAAAATTCTGTGATACAGTACTTAGCTGAGTGACAGAGTCCTAATTTTCATCATGTAGCATGCCACTTTGCAGATATAAGTCTGGAACCTCTTTGCAGCAACAGCAAAACTGTTGAAAACTACTTCTTGTAAAAAAAAAACTTCTAGCACTGAATTGTGAAAACTCTTATCCTCAATCACTGATTGGAGATAAGAG